>NC_051063.1:165522548-165753199 GCF_004664715.2 Peromyscus leucopus
ATCTCATCTCAAGGTGGACAGCAGTGACCAAACAAAGATTGCTATCTGACCCTCACAAGTGCACCCAGGTCTATTCCTTCCTTCAATTACAAACACAAACATGTTTACACACACACACACACACACACACACACACACACACACACACATTTAAAATATAGAGTTCAGACAGAGACAGAAGCAAAGAGATCACACAGGGAACTCAAAGTAGCCCAGCTGAGAAGGGGGAGTCCAGGAAGACGTCAGGGGAGCAAGAAAGAAGATGGTGAGAAATGGTCAGACTCTGGATGCTTTGAAGGTAGAGCTGGGAGGGTTGGTAGAATGATATATGATGTGAGAAAAGGTCCAAAGTCAAGGCCAGGTTCGGGTGAGTAAGGAAAGGATGGTGTGACCACTGACAGAGAAGATCAAGAGGAGCAGAACACGGCAGGCAGATGGGCAGAGTGGGCAGGCAGATGTTAAACTTGAAAGCTCTGGAGCAAGAGTCCAGAGACATTAACTTTGGAAGTAGTTGTCAACCTGTAGATAATATTTGAAGCCATGTGCCTGGATGAGGTCAGTGAAGGAGTGAGTATAGAGAGAAAGGAGACGAGGCTTTGGGCAGACACGGCTGAGGAGACCCAGAACACCACGTCCTAGAAAGCCAAGGAAAGGAACTCTGGTGGACCAGGGAGGGATGGACTTTGAACTTTACTGATAACTCAAGTAAGATAAACCATGAAGAGATTTTCAGACTCTACAACATGGAGGCCACAGGGGCCCTTAATGGGGGTACAGGGAGAATGCAATCATGGAATGGGCTCAGGGGAACTACACACTAGAAGTGTAGCCAATATTTTAGAGACAGAACTGAATCAAATGGGAGCAGAGATGGGCCAGCAGTGGAAGGGGAATGCCAAGGCTGGAAGAAGGAGGTGTGCCCCCCGTTGTTATTTTCTTATGATAGATGGGAGAAATTCTACCATTTTATGCTAATGGGACATTTTCTGGGGAAGAAAAAATATTGATTGTCCTGTCAAAAAGGGTGTTGGAACAGCACCCTTGAGTTATCAGGAAGGACAGGCTCCTGAGGGGTCTGTCTTAGCCACAGGTACAGAGAGTAGAGGCAGAGGCTGTGGTGCAGAAGCAGGTAGTTGGTAAGACAGACTTTTGAACTCTCTCTATTCTGGTGGCAAAGAATGAGGGTGATAGGGATTAAACTCGGTGTTCCTAATGACAAGGACGCAGCTGAGACATCCAGTCTCCAAGAGTCTGCTGTCTTCTTGGGGATTTCAGCCTTTCTCCCATGTCTCTGCCCTCCCTCCTCCCTTGGCTTCCCATGTCTGTGTATTTACATCACCTGTACTCAGACCCCCAGATAGGAACCACTAGGAATGTCAACTCTTCTTCTGGTCCTTTCTTCCTCTGTATCCTCTGTCAATTCATGTTTACATCAGACTCTGGGTGTGGGGCAGATTTTCTTGTCCCAGCCAACACTTCCAACCAGAACTTCCAGTTTATGCTTGACAAAGAATCCTATTTTGAAGCCAAGCTAGGGTGGGGCCTCCTCTGGAAAGCTTGGGGCTGCCTCCATCTCCAGCTTTGGTTCTTTAATAAGTACACAGAGACCCACGATCCCCACCAAGCGTTCTTCTAAACACCTTCAAATATTAGTTCACTTAACTCTTTTCTATGAGGTGAGTGCTGTGGATGGGGGCCATGTTGCAAATGGGGACACTGAGGCACAGAGCAACTACCTCACCTGAACTCAGGCTATCTATGAGTAGGTGTCAAGTTGTGTGCCACTAGGAACATTGACTCTTCTCTTTTCTTCTTTCTCCAGCTAGGCTGCCAATACATGGAAAGGTGATGAGCTGTGAGATGATGAGCTGTGAGACAGAACCCTGGACTTGGTCCAGTGTGAATATCAGCCATGGGCTCCTTGTTGCCTTATTAATGAAGTGAGGGGGTGGAAGGTGCCCAGCCCTTGGTGGGTCCGTGACCTCACTTCAACATAGGTAGGTTACCTGAGTCCTGGCCAATCATAACCTTGAACATCAACATTGACCTGGCAATCACCCCTCAACAAATGCCAACACCAGCCGCCCCCACTCCTGGCTTCAACCCCTCCCAAGTGAGAAAGCTTTACTGGAAGCTTGAGCCTGGGCCACAAGAGGGCACAGGTACCCCGACTTCCCACACAAGCTGTCACCTCATTTCACCTAGCATCCTCCCTCCTGCCACCCCACCTGAACCCGACTCTACCGGAAAGGAATGGGCTCAGCACCCACTCCAAACCCTGCCCGGGGAGGTGGAGGAAGTCTAGGGTGGGGAAGGACAATGGCCTTTCAGTCACCTTAACAGGAACTCACAGATGTGACCCTGCCCCCTACCAGGACCTACCCCAACACAAATGCTCAGCCTGTGTCTAGTTCCCATCGCTGGTATTCACCCACAATCCCAACCATCTCAACGTCCTTCCATCCTCCATCCTGCCCTCCAACCCACCCCAACCCAACAGGACCCTATCAGCATCCTTATCTCCATGTCCCTCCCATCTGCAACCCAACCCTATCCCCAAACATAACCTAGTATCACAGTACCCTTCTTCCCAACCCCACTGCTTTTCCAGCGAGCTCATTAGAATCACCAGAACCCTAACAACAATTCACTTCAGTTCTTACGTTAAAACTAAACTTCTCTTCCTAGTGAAGGACTGAGATAATAGACCCAATAGGTTCTTCAATGGAAAATCAGATAAATTATCTGATTTTAAAACATCTCTGCATCTGTGTTATTGTCTTTGAGATGCTTCTTTACCCCATTGAGAAGTACTAGGGCTTGAACATGGAGCCTTACCATGGTAGACAGGGGCTCTACCACAGAGCTATGCCCCCAGCCTTCACTGGGGGATTCTAAGTAGGGCTCTACCACTGAGCCACGCCCCTGTCCCCTTCATACTTTGCATACTCTTGCACAGGCTGGCCCTGAACTCAGTCTGCAATGCAGGCTGATCTTGAAGTTTCCATCCTCCTGCCTCAGCCTCTCCAGGTATTTAGGATGACAGAACTGTGTAGTAAGGCCCTGTGATACTCAGTGCTACTTTATAACTTTAAATTGCAGGTATCTGAGAGCGATGAAAATATTCTTCTCTAAACCCACAAAAATGAAACTTGCCAGGTGGAAGTATTGCTAAGGACTAATGTGCTGAGCAAAGCTTTGACTTGTTAAGTTCGTATTTGCCTTCCTTGTCGCCTATATGCTGTGGGCTTCCCCTCTCCTTTTTAAAGTCCATACTGACCTGAAACTCATCTTGTAGCAAAGGGTGACCTTGAACTCCTGATCCTCCTGTCTCTCCCTCTCTAATGCTGGACTTACAGGTGTGTGCCCCTGTACAGGGATGGAACCTACAGCCTTCATGCATGCCAGACAAACACTTTACCAAATGAACTACAATTAGTAAAACCCTGCAACACCTTATTCTAAAAAGGAACCTTTGAACTAGGTTTGGTCTCTACATCCAAACCTTAACTACCTTGTCTGGACTACACCATTCCCAAATCCTGTACCCGACCACAGCCCCAGCTCCCACCCTGTGAACCTTCACCCAACCAGCCTGTATCTTAATGATGTCATCTGTACTAGCTCCCTCTTTCCAAACTTCACTGGATCCCCATCCTTGGCTTGTTTTCAAATTCTGACCCCACCTCTGTCCTTCTTAATCCCTAATCCTGCCCCATCCACCCCCTGGGATTAACTCATGGCGCCCCACCCAGCCAAAGTTCCAGAAGCCACCTACTCATTCCCCAGACACCATCCCTTCCTCCTTCCTCTTCCTCCACCCCATCCCATCTCATCTTGCCCCCCCACACCCTAGCCCTATCCCTCTCCACCCACCCTGCCATGCACTCCGTCACCTCATCAACTGCTTCTGAAAGGCAGCCTAGTTCAAACTACTTTCCCAGGCTCGGTCTCTGCCCCACACAGGGCCAGGGGCACTAGACACCCTGTTGCCTAGGCACCTATGGTGATGTGTGTCTTGGGAAGGGGGTGATGAACATAAATAGTCATCACCTTGAATTTCAGAAGAAACAAGGCTGGAGGTGAGACTGGCTGTGCTGGCTTTGATGTTGAGAGATAAGCTTGGGTTGCCTCTGGTGGAGGGACTGGCCTTGAGGGACAGACGGGGGTGGGGGGTGGGGAGGTGGGGGGTGGGAGATGGGGGTGGTCTCTATGGTAAAGGTGGGATTTCAGGACTGTTCAGGGATGACTATCCGGGAACGGGGGTGGGGGTGGGGGCAGACGAAGAGTACGCACAACGCGAGAGCAGAGGTGGGGGGAGGAGTGAGGTGCGCATGGCAAGGGGTATGGAGGCGGGCGTTTGAGAAGGAAAGTGGGCTTTCCCCTTTTCTGTGGTCCTGCCACACGAAGGTTCACAGTGGGTTCAACTCGGGCTTGGGCGGGGCCAGATCTGGGTCCCAGCTTGCCCCAGGAGCTCCGCCTCCAAGCCGAGGGCAGAGCCCAGGCTGGGGGGTGCCTGTCAACAGCAAGCTGAGCCATTGGGGGTGGAGAGGGGGAGCCAGCACCGGGAAATGGTGCGCGCGCTGGGGGAGGGAGCTCAGGGGTTAAAAGCCATGGGTCGGAGCTGAAGTTTCTAGGCAGTTGGAGGCTGAAGTTGGCCACCTGGGCCCCTCCTCAGGTAGGGTCTCTGGTCAGGAGAGGGGCAGAGGCCTGGGGGAAGGGGCATTGAAGGGGGGCAAGGAGGAGGAGAAAGGAGGAGGGATGGTAAAGGGGATACAGGGCAGCTGAGTCAGCGTGAGGCGCAGGTGGAGACAGAAACCTGCAGAGATGCACGGAGTCTAAGCATGCAGAAAGACTAGACTCCAGGGAGGAGACCCAGGGTCCGGGACAGGCCCAGAGAGGGGAGAATGGGGTCAGAGGCGGGGAAGGAGTGATGGGCAAGGGAATGCTGTCGGGACTCAACCCTCAGAGTGCAGGGGAGGAAGGGGTGACCTCTTGGAAGTGATGGCGGGCACTGGAGCTCAGAGGAGCGCACGCTGTCCCTCTACCAGCTCTCGGGGTGTCCCACACACACTGCGGATGGAATTATGGGAGGGCAAGATTCAAGGGTCGAGGATTTCAGAGTGAATAGAGCAGGAAAGTTCAAGATTGCAAAGAGCAGAGAATTTCAGTCTCGGGGCTTGCTTTGCAATACCCACTTCAACCTCTCGGCCCAGGCCCCGCCCACCCTGCCCACCCCCATCCCGGAGCTATCATGTGGCCCCTAGTGGCTGCCATCGCTTGCCTGACCGTGGCCTTGTCCGGAGGTGAGTACTCAGGCACAGGGGTGGAGGCAGGGAGGCCACTCACGCCAATGGTGGGAAGGGTCAAGCCACTGGGAAGGGGGAACCCGTGCGCTCCGCCCCCCCCCCCCCCCCCGCCCACTCAGGGCCAGGGAGGCCACACTGATAGTTTCCTGTGTGACCTGATTTCCCAGGTCAGGTCAGCCCACCAACACCAGTGCCTTCACCTCTGGCCCCAGAGATGCCCCAGCTCAGAGAAGCCCCCAGCCCTCCCCCATTCTCTTGGCTCTTTGCAGCACACCACCACCACCACCACCACCACCACCACCACCACCACCACCCACTTTCAAGACCTCCCCAAGAGCAGGAAGCCCAGCAGGACATGGGTTCAAATGTTAACAGATGCTACTTGGAGCAAAACTTGAGCCTACAATTATTTTCTTCTGCAACATCAATTGCCTGGGACAAGAAAAGGAGGGGCGTGCCTAGTGTGTGATAGAAAAGGCTCTGAAAGTCGTGAATTTTTATTTTATTTACTTTTTTAAAATTTATGTCTGTACGAGGGTGCCGGATCCCCTGGAGTTATAGACAGTTGTGAGCTGCAGTGTAGGTGCTGGGACTTGAACCCAGGTCCTCTGGAAGAGATGATAGTACTCTTAACCATTGGGCCATCTCTTCAGCCCCTTATTTGGTATTTTAGTGGCTTTTTGTATTTTGTTTTTTGACACAGTGTCTCCTGTAGACCAGGCTGGTCTCAAACTCATTATGTAGCTGAGGATGGCCTTGAACTCCTAATCCTCCTGCCTCTACCTTCCCAGCATTAGGAATGACAAGCATGTGCCACCAGGCTCTGTCTATGGGGTGTTGGGGACGGACCTCTGGGCTGTGTGTGTGCTGGGCACACACCAGTGGAACTACAAGCCCAGCCCATTTCTCTGCCTTCCCATACACACTCTCTAGAAACCCTATGTATGCATGCATCATTTATTCTACTAGGGACAAGCACCAGGCACTGCGTGCGCTCTGCCTGTGACATCCACAGCCTATCTGGGGAGCTGTGCAGATATTATTGAAACAATTATCCAAATAATTAGTTAATAATTAATTGCCACTGCGAGGTGAGCCACTATCAGGAGCCTAGATACGTAATGGAGGCTTCCAGAGACCTCCCTGGGACTTTGTTCTGACTTAAGGGAGGAGGGTCCACAGTACCTAGCACCCTGAACCAGCCTTCGCCTGGAGGTGGGGTGGCTGCTCTGCTTTGGTGCCACACCCAGGATTCATGCCCTTGCCTCTCCTGGTGTCTTGCCCTGGGCCAGGAGCCCCACATGCTGCATCTTGTGGAACCCTCCAGATCCCAATGAGGTAGGTGCGCTGCAATTACTCCTAGGACTCAGGGACAGAAGGATCCTGCCCCAAAGACACTGCCACACCTGAGCCAGGACTCTAATCCAGGCTGTCTACCTGGTCCACCTGCTCTGGAAGTCCATCGGACTGTCGGCATAATTTCTGACCTAAAGGCTTTTAAAATTCAACTTTTTTGTTTCATTTTCCTGTTGTTTTCTTTCTATTTTTTTTATTTATTGATTGTGTGTGTGTGTGTGTGTGTGTGTGTGCATGCACGCATGCGCACACCTATGTATACATTGAAAAGTAAAGTTTACTGGCTGGATATAGCTTAGGGGTAGAGTGCTTTTCTAGCATAATTGAGGCCTTAGGGTCAATCTCTAGGACTGCGGAAGGTTAGATCCTTAGTACACTGCAGTCTACTTGGATAGATGGATGGATGGATGGATGGATGGACGGACGGACGGACAGACATAGATATAGATACACACAGACATACACACACACACACACACACACACACACACACACACACACACGTATCAATCTCAGGGTCCCATGAGAACTAAGGAAGTTTCTACAACTGACCTACATTTCCAACCCTCTTTTTACTTTTTATTTTGGGGTAGAGTCTCGCTAAGTTCCTCAGGCCAGCTTGGACTACTGTACCCTGGGCAGGTCTTGAATTTGCAATCTCGCTGTGTTGGTCTCCCAAGGAGCTGGGCTAACAGGCCTGCACCACCAAGCTTGGCTTAATTGGCCCTTCTCGTCTTCTGTAAAACAGCTACTGAAGATGGTGGAACCTCCAGAGCTCAGGTTCTAGAGGAGGATTTGCTCCCTCCTGATGAGAGTGGGGGTTTCAGTCCAAAGCCTCCCCATGAACCTTTGACACAGACACACCCAGAGTTAGAAGAGAACTGGACCATGACTCAGCTTCCGAGTTTGCCATTTATTTATTCACTTTTTCATCTTTGAGACAGGGTCTCAAGTATCCCAGGCTGGCCTCAAACTTGCTCTGTAGCCAAGGATGACCTTGAAGTTCGCATCCTCCTGTCTCTACCTCTTAATGTCACCTTTGTCTCATTTTTTGGTCCTAACTAAAATGGCCCTCTGTTCCTGCCCTTAACTCTTAGAACCATGGGGCCCATCCCAGCATATGCAAGTGGGAAAGTGGGCTGGTGGACAAGGGGCCTCCCCTGTAGTTAAGCATTTGTAAGATGCTCAGGTTGGAGGTAGATGAATCCCACAGATTTCTAATGTATGCTGAGCCCCCAGAGCCTGTCCTCTGTATCCACAGCTCCCCATCTGAAGATTCAACCAACTACACAGCAAATAGAAAAACACACACTATTCTAGTCAGTGCTGAGCTCACATTGGCATTACTCCCAGAGAAATAAGGTGTAGTCGTTGTTTATATAGCATTTGGCTTTTATTAGCTATTATAAATCATCAGGGGTGGTTTGATGGGACGGAAAGATGTGTAGAGGTTATATGTAAACACCGTGATGCTTTACGTAAAGGGTTTGAACATTCCTGGCTTGTAATGTCTGTAGAGCCCTAGAACCAGTTCTCCACAGGTACAGAGGGAGGACTGTGTTCTTCCTACTCAACAGCGAGGGAGGCTGAGGCTGGCAATTTGCAGGACACTGCATAGTCAGAAAGCAGCCCACTGGGATCTAGATGTGCCCACCGGCCACAGCTGTGTCTCCGTCGCTGTCACAAATGCTAAACCCGAGGACTGAGAAGGCTGAGCAGAGTGGTTCAGCCGGCTGCTGCCAGTGGAGCTTATGGTAAGGGAAGGGAGCGGGGAGAGAGGAAAAGAAGACAGGGTAACAGAGAGAAAGGGAGAGAGAAGAGGGGCATGCAGAGGACGGAAAGAAAAGGAGAAGGAGAGAGAGGGGGAGAGAGACGGAGGGGGGAGGGGGAAGTGAATAGAGAAGAAAGGGATGGGGTGGGGGAGAGGAAATTACCAACAAGCCTGAAAAGATGGAAAGCTGTAACTTTGATGAGCATCCTTACAGAAACATGACATGCCTGAGGTTCAGGAGGGGAACCCCTTACACCAGGGGCCCCAGAAGGCTTTGCTGAAGATGTTATATGGACTTAGATGTCATGTGCCTCTGGATTCTCCATGCACCAGCTCAAATGTACTCTGCACCACATGCTTATGTCTGGTCATGTGGTTAAATGAATATCTGAGACGTGTCTGGTATCCCCAAGGAACTGAGATTTGAATTTTATTTTAATTGACTTCAAGACACACATGTGGCTATGATTGGCATCATGAAACATGTGGGTCTATGATTGACATAAGGAAGAGTACTCAGGAGGAGAGAACAGCAGTTACAAACAGAGGCTCAAGTGTGTTGGGAGAACAGGTGTATGAGGCCAGAGCAGCGTGGCCCAAGAGGAGAGAGGTGTGTGTGTGCGCTTGCGCATGTGTAGGCCAGGTCAACATTAGGTGTCCTCTTCTATCATCCTTCGCCTTATTTTCTGAGACAGTCTCTCCAGCTAACCCTGGAGCTCTCCGGTTCAGCTGGACTGGCTGACTGCAAACCCCAGGGGTCCTCCTGCCTTTGCTTCCCCAGCTCTGAGTTTACAGGAAACTTGCTGTTCCCTCCAAGATGGTGGCAGAGAGTTGGTAAAAACTTGTTATCAGGAGGCTGGAGAGATGGCTCAATGATTAAGAGCAATTGGCTGTTCGTGCAGAGGATCAGGTTTGGTTCCCAGCACCCACATGATGACTCACAATGGTCTGTAACTCCATTTCCAGGAAATCTGATGCCCTCTTTTGACACCTTGAGCACCAGGCATGCACATGGTGCTCATACATGCATGAAAGCAAAACATTCACACACATAAAATAAATAAATATTAAATGTTTTAAACTGGGTATTTAGGAGATAAACTGACAGGACTCTTGTGAATGATGAAGGGATGAAAGGAAGCAAGGCTTGTGCCCAGATTTGGGCTGAGCATCAAGATGAGAAGGACTGGAAGGAACAGTTTGGGGTGAGCAAGATCAATTTCCAGACACAAACTTTAAGATGTGCATGAGGGTGTTTGGGTTGATAGCATTTGAGCTTCCAGCCACAAAGGTTGGGGTTGGAAATGTGAATTTGGGCACAGCTACTTGTAGGTGGTCTGTAGAACTGGAAAAGCACCCAGTAAATATGTGTTGAAAGGATGGATGTGTGGTTGGATGGATTAGTAGTAGATGAATGGATACATGGGTGGGGTGTGGATAGATAGATGAATAGGAAAAGGAATGGATTGGTGGTTGTGAGGATGGATAGACATGTAGGTTGTTGGATGAATGGATGGATAGAGGGGTAGATGGATGGATATGTGTATGTATGGATGGATGGATGGATGGATGGATGGATACATAGAATGAGTGTGTGAGTGGATAGATGAATACATAGATGGATGAGTAGATGGGTGGACATGTAAATCTATGGGCTGGTGGATAGGTAGATTAGTGGGTGGGTGGATAGATAAATGGAAAGACAGACAGACAAACAGATGGTCGGACAGACACACATACACATACACACACACATACATGGATAGATGGATGTTATGGGCCACAGGAATATGAAGTAAGAATTCAGCTGACCATGACAAAGCTCTATCTGGAAGAATCAAGGAATTTCTCCAGAGGAAGCCAAGTGTCAAGGAGTATTTGGTGTTGTTTAGCTTTTAATATATCAACTGTTTCCTGCTATGAATTTCATGTGCGTTCTCATAGCTTCCCCAGGAATTTCTAATAGTGTGGACTGATCATTCCTTGGACATATATACATTTAAGGTACTTGGATACAGTCATGCAGGCAAGGCTCCCTGCCTCCAGGCTTTCTGCCCCCTTTTAGCATTTGAATTAGTTGTCTGCCTTCTGCAATTATCTCCTTTAGCAAGCATCCAAAATCAGGGCCAGCTCGGACAAAACATCCAAAGGTAAGTAGCAGACTAGCTGATCAGACCACCCAATGGTCTCCTCCATTAAGGTAAACACCCATGTGGAGACACTGCCTAGACCAGGTGGATGTTAGGTACATAGTTTTGCTTCTTGTGCAAATTAAGCTCAGATCTCCCTTTCTCTCAGCCCAAGTGGCATCCTAGAGCAACTTACTTAGAAAAAAAAGATTTTTTTCATACCAGGTACTTCAAGCAGTGATGCAAGTTATCTAGCCATAGAGTACTCTTCCCCTGCCCTGCCAGAAAACAGCAACATAGGAAAATAAAGGCAGTTTTATTTTCGTGACTCATAGACTCTTGTACCTAACCATCTGTAAGATTGTAGTTTGAGCACATTTATAATAAACTAGTAAGGTTTCACCTAACCTCTTATAAGAATATATTTTGAGCACATAAATTCCCTTTCTGATTTATTCCAGCCCTTATCTGACCCCACCCCCTTTATTCACTCCCCTTTTGGGTTGAAAATGAAACTATCACTGCTCTTTTGGGAATCTTGAAAGCCTTGCATTGTATTGTAAAGGTCGGACTGCTTGTAAGGTTTTAGACAGGTTCCCAGGGAGGAATGAGGAGGAAGAGAGATGGAGAGGAATGAAGACAGAAAGTTTAGTTAGAACTGTGAGAGGACAGGAGGAGAAGGGACAGAGAGGAGCTAAGCATGAGAACAGAATTAGAGCTGTGTGGACAGAATTTTGTCTCAGAGGAATAAAGTGAATGGACTGAAGAGCTCAGTGTACTTAGATTCTTTTCTCTCAGATTATTCTCAACATTGGTAGTGTCTCTTCTGGAGACCCTGGGAGGAAGACTTTCGAGGCTGGACCCCAATAGTCTCCATTAGATGGATGGATGGATGTAGGTAGGTAGATGGATTGATGAGTGGATGAATTAATGAACAAGTGGATGGATACTGCCTAGGGAGATTCATAAGTCAACACTTTCACCTTAAGAAAATGGAGATGGAGAGAAAGTGAACCTCTGATTACTTCTTGGCAACCCTCCCATGCCATAAGCTCTCTTCTCAGTGCCCATTGGACAGTTCAGCACTTCTATGGTACAGGTGAAATGTCTGCCTGACTCATCCCCACTGGATAGAACATGGCAACTTAGAGGATAGCAAATGAATCCTCAATCCATGGTGAGCCAAAACAATAATCTGACCCTTTCTCCAAGTCCGGAACCACAGCACTGGCCTTTCTTCTTCTCCCTTAGCCCCAATTCTCTAACAGTTTTCTTGTCTTTGACAGGAATCTCCCAGGACTATCCCAAGATTCTCAGTGGGACCAATGGGACCAACGGTTTTCTCCCAGGTGGCTACACCTGCCTCCCCCACTCTCAGCCTTGGCAGGCAGCTCTACTGGTCCATGGACGGCTTCTCTGTGGAGGCGTTCTGGTTCACCCCAAATGGATACTCACCGCAGCTCACTGCAGAAAAGAGTATGTGGGGCCTTGAGTGCAGGATGGGGGGGAGGCTGGGGCTGGGGTGGGGCAGAGGTGGGCTCATCTGTCTCTTCCCTGCCACTTCCTGCACCACAGTGGGTACACAGTTCACCTAGGCAAGCATGCCCTGGGGCGTGTGGAGAACGGCGAGCAGGCAATGGAGGTGGTCCGCTCTATCCCCCATCCTGAATACCAGGTCAGCCCCACCCACCTGAACCATGACCATGACATCATGCTTCTGGAGCTGAAATCCCCAGTCCAGCTCAGCAGCCACATCCGTACTCTGCCACTCTCCCCAGACGACTGCCTACCCACTGGCACCTGCTGTCGCGTTTCTGGCTGGGGCACCACCACCAGTCCCCAGGGTAAGTGCTTGCACTGGCTGCTGGAGACCTCGTAAACGGCTGAGAAAAATGAGGCTGCGATAAGCCAGAGGAGAATTCTTCTTTATTATATTTGTATTGGTTTTGGGTGTGTGCTGCAAAGAAGGTGCATATACCAAAGCAGTCGAAGGGCAATCAGAGAACAATTGCAGGATTCCTGTCCTCTCCTCTCCCCATTTTGGTTCTGGGGATCAAATTCAGGACCTCAGGTTTGGCTGCAAGTGCCTTTACCCACTGAGCCATCTGTCCAGTCCCTTTATAAAAATAAGTCTACATAAATGAAGGCATATATCTTCTTAATATTAATATTAATATTACAAATTAATATTAATATTACAAATGTATGAGTAATACACAAACACACATAGAGTGAGTGTGTGTGTTTTAAGACAAGGTCTTACTATGTAGCCCTGACTGTCCTGGAACTCACAGAGATCCACCTGCCTGCCTCCCAAGTACTGGGATTATATATACATTCCGTGTGTGTGTGTGTGTGTGTGTGTGTGTGTGTGTGTGTGTGTGTATGATTTATTTTTAATTCTGTGTGTGTGTCTGTGTGGGTTTGTGCATGTGAGTGTAAGTGCCCACAGAGGCCAGAAGAAGGCACTAGATCCCTTAGAGCTGGAGGCACTGGCAGTTGTAAGCTGCCTGGCAGGGGAGCTGAGAATCTCCCCTGGGAGAGCAGCAAGTGCTGTTACTCACTGAGCCGTCTCTCCAGACTCAGAATAAATGATTACATAATATGCTGAGCCTGGTGGCACAGGCCTGTAATGCCAGTCACCCGGGGGACTGAGTAGGATCACAAGTTTAGGTCAGCCTAAGCTACAGAGAAGCCAGCCTGGGCTACTCAGAGGATTCGGTCTCAAAATTTCTTTTTAAAGAAGTAAAATAGGGCTGGCTAGAGGACTCCGTGAGTAAAGGTGCTGGCTACCACCTGGCAGCCTGGGTTAAATCCCCCGCATGATGGGAGGAGAGGACTGACTCCCAAAGTTGTTCCCTGACCTCCTCACACCTGTTTTAGCACACATACACATGTACACAAAAGCTTTTAAAAGTAAAGTAAAATTAAAAGGGCTGGGGAAGTAGAGTAGCCGTAGAGAATGTGCCTTGCCTATCTGAAGCTTCAATCCCTAGCTCTGAAAAATAAAGATTGTATGATAATGTTTATTATGTAACATCTAACACATTATTATATACATTAATAAATATATTTATGACTTACATATTTGTAATTTACATAATACATTAAGTAAGTGTATCTTATGGAGGTGGATGAACTATAAAAAGTGTATCTTTAGGTATGTTTTACACATATGACTAACATATAGCATAGCATATGTCAGCAGGTGCCTCCACAGCAATCCCTCCATCACCTTTCTGTATCTTTCTCTCCCTCACACTCCTCTCTTGTCTCTCACTTTTTCTCATCATCCCTTGCATCCTACCTAGCTCTAGTCCTCTTTTTCCCCCTTTTCCATTTTCCCACACATGTGGTGTGCATGTGTGCATGCACATTTGCTTGTGTGGGGCACACACGCGTGTGTGAGTGCAAGTGGAGTCTCAAGGTTGATGTTGGGAATCATCCTTGATCACTCTTCTACCTTATTCATTGAGGCAGGGTCTCTATCAAACCCAAAACCCACCATCATGACTGGCCTTGCTAACCAGCTTGCTTTGGAGATTTCATCTCTTCTGAGGTTGAAATTATAGGCAGGACCATGCCTGCTCCCAACATTTACATAAGTTTTAGGGATCTGAACTCTGGTCCTCGTGTTTGCATGGAAAGTACCGGGGCACCTCCCGGTAACCCACCTTCAGGTCTCTTATCTCTCCATGTCCCTGTCTCCCCCTACCCTAGCTCTCCCACCCTCCCCTCCTTTTATCCTCATTTGCTTCCCATGTCTGTCCATTTCTCATCTCTCTACTGCTTTCTGCCTCACCGTTCGCTTCATCTTACTTATCCCATCCCATCTCATTTCCTGCCCACTCTGACTCTTGAACACCCAGGACAAGCCTCCTCAGATGGTCTCTCTCCTCCCCAGTGAATTACCCTAAAACCCTGCAGTGTGCCAACATTGAACTGCGCTCAGATGAGGAGTGCCGGCAGGTGTATCCCGGGAAGATCACTGCCAACATGCTCTGTGCTGGTACCAAAGAAGGCGGGAAGGACTCTTGTGAGGTGAGATATGGAGAATGTGGGAGGCATGCAGTCCATCTCTCTGACTCTTCATCTCCTTGACTATTATCTCCACGACTCTCTGTCTCTCTGATTCTCCATTTCCATGATTCTCTCTCTCTCTCTGAATCTCCATCTCCATGACTCTCCATCCTCTGACTCTCCATCTTCCTGACTCTCCATCTCTGATTCTCCATCTCCCTGACTCTCCATCTCTGATTCTCCATCTCCCTGACTTCCCATCCCTCTGACTCTCCATCTCTGATTCTCCATCTCCCTGACTCTCCATCTCTGATTCTCCATCTCCCTGACTCTCCATCTCTGATTCTCCATCTCCCTGACTTCCCATCCCTCTGATTCTCCATCTCCCTGACTCTCCATCTCTGACTCTTCATCTCCCTGACTCTCCATCTCTGATTCTCCATCTCCCTGACTTCCCATCCCTCTGACTCTTTATCTCCCTGACTCCCCATCTCTGACTCTCCATCTCCCTGACTCTCCATTTCTGACTCTCCATCTCTGATTCTCCATCTCCCTAACTCTCCATCTCTGATTCTCCATCTCCCTGACTTCCCATCCCTCTGACTCTCCATCTCCCTGACTCTCCATCTCTGATTCTCCATCTCTCTGACTCTCCATCCTCTGACTCTCCATCTCCCTGACTCTCCATCTCTGATTCTCCATCTCCCTGACTTCCCATCCCTCTGACTCTCCATCTCCCTGACTCTCCATCTCTGATTCTCCATCTCCCTGACTCTCCATCTCTGATTCTCCATCTCCCTGACTCTCCATCTCTGATTCTCCATCTCCCTGACTCTCCATCTCTGATTCTCCATCTCCCTGACTTCCCATCCCTCTGACTCTCCATCTCCCTGACTCTCCATCTCTGATTCTCCATCTCCCTGACTTCCCATCCCTCTGACTCTCCATCTCCCTGACTCTCCATCTCTGATTCTCCATCTCCCTGACTTCCCATCCCTCTGACTCTATCTCTCTGACTCCCCACATCTGTCTCTCTCCATCTTTCACTCTCCTCCCCACATCTCCCCCATCTCTACCTTCTGTTCAGTCTTATCAAGAGCTCTTCTTTCTCTTCTCCAACCAGGGTGACTCCGGGGGCCCACTGGTTTGCAATGGCAAACTCTATGGCATCATTTCATGGGGAGATTTTCCATGTGGACAGCCCAACCGACCTGGTGTCTACACACGAGTCTCAAAATATCTGCGTTGGATCTGGGAGACCATCAGAAACACTCCGAAGCAGAGATGGACAAAGGACATACAATAAAATTGGGTTAATTTGCCTGCCTCCCCCCACCCACTGTGCCTAACTCACGGTGTGCTCCTCCCTTCTCTGTTCCCTCTGCCTTAAGTGTCCCTTTGGAACCACGGAGTCACATTCACTACCGGCCACTTCCCCTCTACCAGCCTTGAAACACCTCAATAACTTGAGTTCTCCAACCCAAATACCATCCAAGTCCACAGCTCCATCATCATGGCCACCATAAACTGGAGCTGATAGTTTGATACCTGCATATCCCAACTCTATTCATGCTATTCAGTCCTTTCATTAACTCATCTCAGTAGCATTCTGTAGATAGACCTTCCCCAAGAGCTTCTTGGAACCCTCAAAATATTTACCCCGACAAAACTGTATATTTTATATTCAAGAAGGTTCTAGACTCCTTGCATTCTGAAAGTCTCTCTTGTCCAGAATCTTCTGCCCTAACCACATCCTGTGCACTTCAAGGTGACTCACCACAGCTATTCTAGACCCTCTGCATGGCTCATTCCTACTCCGATATCCTGACACAAACTTCATCCCACATTCTACAAGGCCCAGCCCCTGTCAACTCTGCCCCTCTCTGAGTCACTGCCACTGCAGAGCAACAGGAGCCAAAGGGCCTCCTTCCTAGCTCTCATCACCCCCACAAGTCTCCTTTTACCTCCCCTATGAACATCCCTACCTAATCAACAGTCCTTGTTTTCATATCTTTGCCTATGACCTTGCATCTGCTTAATGCTAATCCCTGCTTTGAATAAGTCATAAAACTCACAACTTCCTTGCTTCCTTTTTTTGTTTTGTTTTGTTTTGTTTTGCATGAGACATGGTCTTGCTTGGCAGCCTGAGCTAGCCTGGAATCCTCCTGATCATCCTCCTGCCTCACCCTGCAAAGTGTGAGTATGACAGGTGTGTGCCACCCACACCCAGCTCTCAGCTCTCTTCCTTGAAAATGGGTTCATAATTTACCCGAGAGCCTTGTCACAAGGGTAGATTCTATGCTAGAAAGAAAAAGCAAGTATTTCCTAACATGGGAGGTGTTCCTGAATGTGGTGGCACACATCTGTTATGCCAGCTCTTGAGAGACTGAGGCAGGAGGATGTTTGAAACCAGCCTGAGCTACAAAGAGAAACCGTGTCTCAAACAAGAATAGCGAGGCCAGTGAGACGGCCCGGCAGTAAAGGCATTTGCTACCAAGCGTGACAACTTGAATTTGAATCTCCACGGCATACATGATGGAAAGAGAGAACCAGCTCCTGAAAGTTGTCCTCAGACTTCCACATAGGTGTTCTGGTGCACATCCAGCACACACACACCACACACACACACACACCACACACACACACTTAAAAGAAGGGCTAGAGAGATGGCTCACTGGTTAAGAACAAGAAGACCCAGGTTCCAGCGCCCACATGGTAGCTCATACTGATTTTTAACCCAAGTTTTAGGGGATCCAACAGTCATGCACATGGTATACATACATGCAAGCAGGCAAAACATTCATACATCTAAAATAAAGCTAATTTAATTTTAAAAAAGATAGCCAGGCATAGTGGTTCATGCCTTTAATTCTCTAGCTCTTGGAAGTCAGAGGCAGTCAGATCTCTGTGAGTTTGAAGTCAGTCTGGTCTACATAGAGAGTTCCAGGTCAGCCAGAGTTACAAAGTGAGAGTTTGTCTCAAAAAAAAAAAAAACAGTTAAAAAGATAATGGACAATGATAATGATGATGTTAAGTGAATTTTTGGAAAGTCCCTAGAATGTGATGTATTTTAAGGGTTGTACCAGTTTACAGAGGAACCAGCCACCTGCTTCAAGGCTGAAATTCTTCCCTGCAGCACAAGGAAGGCTAAAGGTTGAGTGACCAATAATAACTGGTGTGGCCAAACAGCAGTGGCCAATCTGTGGGGGAGAAGATTCCAGGCTGTTGCTTTGAATACCATCTGACACCCAGCTGGAAAGCTGTCCTGCTACCCATGTGTTGCGATGATCTCTATGGCTCATAAAGTATGTCATTCTGCAAAGGATAAAGGGCAAGGTTTTCATTCTGGAATTAGGGGAAGGCTGGTTCAAATAAGGTGAGTTGAGAACTTCTCAGGGTAGGTGGCATGTATGTAAAGATTCCAAGTATAAAAGGAATTGCCTTTTAAAAAAGATTTATTTATGTTTCTCTGTGTGTATGTGCACATGAGTGCAGTGACCACAAATACCAGAAGAGGGCATTGGATCTCTTAGAGCTGGAGTTTCATGCAATTTTGGTGCTGGGAACAGAACTGTGGTCTTCTGCAAAAGCACCAAGTGCTTTTAAGCATTAAGCCACCTTGCCAGCCCCAGGGAACTGGTTTTATAAAGTGTGGGAAATATATCTCTGGGAACGCCCCAGAATTCAAGAGCTCTGAGTCCAAGAGATGATCAATGTGACCACAGAACAATGATCAGAACAACGATGCAGGGGCAGGTCAGGAATACAAGGTATTGTGAGGAGTATATTTTGGCTTTCTTTTCCTTTTGTGAGATAAGTTTTCACCACATATCCCAGAATGACCTTGGACTCACTTATGCAGCCCTTGAAATTGAAGCAATCCTCCTTCCTCAGCCTGCTGAGTGCTAGGATTATAAACATGTACCACCATGTATTTTGTCTTAATTTGTCTATAAGTCCTGCTTCATGGGACCTAAAACCATGATGTCTCCTATCTAAACATATCCATAATAATGGTTTTCCTTAAGTGTTTATCCCATTATCCTTGGTTCCTGAAGATATCCCCTATTAGCTGTAACAAAGGAGAAATACTTACAAATCCTTTCAAACACATGACATAAGACAAGGTCTTATGTAGCCTCTATTAGCTGTAACACACAGAAGAAATATACTTATAAGTCCTTTCAAACACATGACATAAGACAAGGTCTTATGTAACCTTAAACTCACCGTGTAGCAGAGGCTAGCCTTGGACTCCTAATATTCCTGCCTCCACCTCCCAAGTGTTGGGGTTACAGGAGTACTCCACCACACCCAGCTTCAACATACTCAAACTACATTACTAAAGAGGTCCTAGAAAATCAGACAGGGTCGGGACAAGATTAGTTATCAGAGGAACAAGCCTCCTGCTTCAAGGCTGAAACTGCTGGTTGAAGGTGAATTGATCACCAATGGCCAATGGCTTATCATGCCAATCATACTTAATCAAGTATTCATAACCCCACCACCACCCCCAAACAACCAAGTTCAGAAAGCTTACAGGTAGCCAAACACTTGGAAGGCCCCAAAAAGATGAGTGTGAGAAACTATGGGAACTCCACTGAGGAGTGCTTGGGCTTGGGACCTTGCTGACCATGACTACTGATTTGTGTCTTTTAAAAATATTCATTGTTCACTTCTGGTGGGAATGGAGCAGTCACTATGGAAATCAGTATGGAGATTCCCGAAGAAACTAAAGATGTCGCTCAATAGATAGGGTGATCATCTAGCATTTGTGAAGCCTTGGGTTTGAGCCTCAGCACTGCATAAACTGGATGTGGGTGCTCACACCCATATTCTCAGGACCTGGAAGGAACAGGCAGGAGGATCAGATGTTCAGAGTGGCCCTTAGCTACATAGAAGGTTCAAAGACAGGCTGTGCTACATGAGACCTTGTCTCCAAAACATAGACAAGTAGAGAGGGAGGAAGGAGGCAGGCAGGCAGGCAGGCAGGCAGGACAAGGAAAAATAGAACCACCATCTGATCCCGCTATAACTAACTCCTGGGCAGTCCCCGAGGGTTCTAAGATGACACACCACAGAGACGCCTGTCCCTTCACGTTTATTGAGGTGCTATTCCTAACAGCCTAGATGTGCAATTTACCTTCAAGCCTGTCTGGAGGAACAGATGAAGAGAATGTGGTGAAGGTGCTAACAGTATTTTTATTGAACCTTAGAGGATGAAATCGCCATGTTTGCAGGAAAACAAATGAAATAAGGCAGACTCAGAAAGACATTGTGACGTAGCCTAGAGTCACCTGGGAAGAGAGCCTCAGGAGGGACTGTTAGACTAAGTTGTCCTGTCGGCACGTCCGTAGGGAAGTGTCTGGGTAGTGTTAGTTGATACAGGAAGACCTGTCTGCTGTTGGCAGGACTCCTCTGGGTTTGGGCTTTAGACTGTTTAAAGAGGAAAAGGCCAGTTGAGCGTAGACAGGAATGTTTTTTCTTGTGTTCTGGACTGTGGATGTGGCCGGCTGCCTCAAGTTCCTGCCCTGACTGCCCCACAGTGATCGCCTGTAAACCTGGAGTTGTGAAATAAACCCTCTTCCTCTGAAAGGTTCTCGTTGTGTTGTTTTTCTTTCTGTGTAGACCAGGCTGGCCTGGAACTATGTAGACCAGGCTGGCCTCTGCCTCCCAAGTGCCAGGATTAAAGGTGTGCATCATCATGCCTTATTTTAAAGTTGAGTTTGTTGGGGTATTTTGTCGGGTGGAACTAGGACATAAAAATGTAGAGTATTTTGGGGTAAAGAAAACCAGGAGGGGGGATTAGAGACAAAAATGGGCCCTGAGAACAAATGAGACACATAAAATGTCAAAACGTCATAATGAATTGTGTTGCTATTGGTATTTTTTTTTCTCTCTTGGGGGGCTGCCACCCAGCTCCCAAATAAATTCACACACAGAGGTTTATTCTTACTTACAAATGCCGAGCCTTAGCATGGCTTAGTTTCTAGCCAGCTTTCCTTAACTTAACTTATCCCATCTCCCTTGTGCCTCTGGGCTTTTCCTGTTCTCTTACTTCTGTATCTTCCTCTTCCTCTGTGGCTTGCTGTTGACTGTGTGGCTGGCCCCTGGAGTCCTCCTTCTTCTCTGGCTGCTAGATCTCCTTTTCTTCCAGATTTCTCCCTCTATATATTCTCTCTGCCTGCCAGCCCCACCCATCCTTTCTCCTGCTTTGCTATTGGCTGTACAGTTCTTTATTAGACTGTGTTATTATCAGGTGTTTTAGACAGGCACAGTAACACAGCTTCACAGAGTTAAACAAATGCAACATAAACAAAAATAACACACCTTAAAACATTCTACTATAGAATTTGTTGTTTTGTACAATAAATATAAGCTGATAATAAAATATCCTTTGTAATAATCCAGTAAATGTAGTGCTTCCCTGAACTTCATGAACTGTTCTAACAAGTCAGGAGTGGGTGATAAATCCAAGAAACTAAAACAGAACTCCTATATGACTCTTAAAATGGACTCTTAAGTTACCATACCACAGAAGTACATGCATGTAAACCCAGTGTCCCAGTTAATTTTCATTGTCAACTTGCCACAACTTAGAATCACCTGAAAACAGAGCCTCAGTTGAGAAATTGCCTCTATCAGGTTGGCTTGTGGGCCTGTCCCTGGGGGATTGTCCTGATGGTTAATTGATGTGTGAGGGCCTGTTCCACTGTGGGTAGCCCCATCCCCTAAGCAAGGGTTTCTGAATTGTGTAAGACAAGAGAGAGCTAGATTAGAGTCAGAAGCAGAGGCAGACAGTATGGGTACACTCATTTCTCTCTGCTTTTGACTGTGGATGTGATGTGATTAGCAGCCGTAACCTGAAGTTATAAGCCAAATAAACCCTTCTTTTATGTGCTGCTTTTGGTCAGGGTATTTATCACAATAACAGAAATAAAACCAGAACACCCAGTTTACAGTCACTTTGTCAAAAACAGCCTGGAGCTTGAGACTGGTGTGATGTTGATGGAAGATGTCCTGTGGCTTTCATGCTGCTTCCAGGTAAATGTGTGTTGTCAACTTGATAGTCTAGAATCACCTTGGAGAAAAACCTCCAGGCACATCTGTGAGGTTTCTAGACTGGGTTATCTGAGGTGAGAGGACCCACCCTAAACATGGGCAGCACCATCTCAGGGGCTGGGCTTCTCTACTGAATACAAAATGCAAGTGAGCTGAAAAAGCATTTATCCCTTTCTGCCTGCAAGTGCAGCGTGACCAGGTGTCTGCACTTCCTCCTGCCATGCCCTCCCTGCCATGACAGGCAGTGCAACAGACCACCGGCACCCACTGCGGGACTGGCTGGGGAGAGATCATTGGACCCTCTGAAGGTGGCAGAAGTCTTCTGTATTGCCTGCCATTGAGTGCGCACTACATGCGTGGTTTAGGGTCTGAGCTAACTGTGGTGACAGGGAGTGGAGAAACCACAGACACATGGTAGTGGTCTGGATGAGAATGGCCCCGTAGACTCACACATTTGAATGTTTAGTCCTCACTTAGGAGAACCGTTTAGGAAGGATTAGGAGGTATGAGCTTGTTGGAAGGGATGTATCCCCAGGGGTGGGCTTTAAGGTTTTAAAACCCAGGCCCAGAGCCACTCTCTCTCCCTCTCTCCTCCCCTCCCCCACCTCTCTGCCTCTTGCTTGCCATCAGGATGGAAGCTCTCTGCTACTGCTTGCCTGCCCAGGCTTGCCGCCATGATGGTCACAAACTCACCCTCTGAAACTGTAAGCAAGCCCCCGGTTAAACGCTTCCCTATAAAAGTTTCCTTGGTCATCGTGTCTCTTCACAGCAATAGAACAGTAATTAAGACACACCCACACAGAAAAGCTGCGGTTAGGTGGGCCATGGTGTGCTCTGAAGGGGACTCAATAACAACAGCAACCCAGATAACTCTGCGAGTTTGTTTTCTAAGTCTGAATTAAGGAAGTGGGCTTATCATATACAGCTGACCCAGGAGGCAAGTTCAGCTAATCTCAGTAGGGAGGTCTCTGTATGGGAGTAGTCTCGGGCTATCAAAACCGAGGGAGAAAGAGGCCATTGACGATTTCTATAGACATTGTCAACATCTGCACAGGGACCAAGGGGAAGCACTGTCCCTTCTCTGAGCCTGATCTGGGGAAGGTTTATCATTCCGTGGGTCTGAGGCATCAGGGTCCTTGACATGGCTGTGCTCATGTCACCAGCCCACATTCCCTCGGGACTTCATCCACTCCCCACACAGCTGTAAGATGGATAGAGTCTGCTCTTGCCTGTACTCAAGAGAAGATTGGAGGATTCCAAATATGCAAAATGTTTTTAGGCACTGAGAAGACCCCAGCACCATTCTGGATGCTGAGGGGGCAAGGCTGTGGGAAACACAGATGAGTGACAGCTCTGTGGTGTCAGGCTGGGCCAGCAGACAGCTTTGGGAGCTGAAGAGGATTAGGAGTCATCGTGGGGCACACCTGCAATGCTTTCAACACAGGACGTCGATGCGGGAGGAGTTGAAGAAAAACTTTGAAAACCTCTTAAAAGAGAAAGTTTTGCAGGGGGTACAGTGGTTAATAACACTCTTGCAGAGGACCCATATTCGGTTCCCAGCATCTTTATTGGGTGGCTCCCAATTGTCTGTAACTCCAGTTCCAAGCGATCTTATACCCTCTTCTGGCCTCTGAGGACACACCCATGACTTGCAGGTAAACATGCATACACACAGAATAAAAATAAACCTAAGGGGGAAAAGCTCTGCAGAAAAAGCTTTTTCACCCTCCTCCATGGCAAAGTGTTTGCTGTACAAACACAAGGATCTGAGATGAGAATTTGATGAGAATTCATGTAAAAGTGCCAAGCATGATGGCGAGCACCTGGAGTCCCAGAGCTGGGGAGGTAGCAACAGGAGAAACCCTGGCTGGGGCTTGTTGGCCAGAAAGCCTAATGGAATTGGTGAGCTTCAGGCTCAGTAAGAGACCCTGTCACAAAGAATAAGGTGAAGAGTGATGAGGAGGACACCCAATGGGAACCTCTGGCTTCCACCGCCCCCACACACACGTGCACATCCCCATACACATGCACACATGCACAGGACATACACTCTACAACACATACAAAAAGCTTTGCAGAAATAGCAAAGAAACTGGGCGATACAGTCAGGTGTGTTCCTCATAGTGGTTTTGTTGTATAGAACCTCCCTGAACACAGATGAGCAAACACTGAGCCTTGCCCAAGCAGGAAACTAGGGCTAGGCTCCTGCAAGCCACAATGGTTTTGTCTACTGACCAAATTCTTGCTTCCACACGTCTCTGTTGAAAGACAATCTAATGTATTTGTCATTTGTTCTCTGAGGACCCAGAGCCCAAGTCTCTCTGACTCAGCCTGGAAGGAGCTCATCTGATATGTGTGCTTCTCTCTGATGCACACCCAAGGCTTCTCGCTCTGTGGACATTAAACAGCACTTCACAGTGTGTCTGTGAAGCATTCTGAATAGTGGCATCACATGTACACACGCACAAGAATGGAAACGCAGGAACTCAGCTGTGTGTAGTGGTGCATGTCTGCAGTCCTGAAGCTTGGGAGATTTAGACAGTGGGAGAGGGCTTTGAGCCAGACCTCAGTAAAACAGTGAGACCCTCTCTCAAGACAAACAAACTAGGGGACAGAGAGACCGCTCAGTGTATAAAGTCACCCTGCCTCCAAGCCTGATGGCCTGAATTTGATCCCCAGGACAGACACAGGGGGAAGAGAGAACCAACTGATGGGTGATGTCGTTCTGTATGCTGTGAATATGTGTTGCAGTGATTGGTTGATAAATAAAGCTGTTTGGCCAATGGTGAGGCAGAATAGGGTTAGGTGGGACATTCTAACTAGAGAGGAGGAAGGAGAAAGGCAGAACATAGGAGAGACCCTGCCAGCTGCCGCCAGGAGAAACAAGATGTAAAGACACTGGTAAGCCATGAGCCACGTGGCAAAGTATAGATTTACAGAAATGGGTTAATTTAAAATGTAAGATCTAGCTAGTGAGAAGCCTGAGCCAATATAGTTCGTAATTACTATAAGCCTCGGTGTGTTCATTTGGGTGTGAGTGGCTGCGGGACCATGAGGACACAGGAGCCAGGTGGGCACAGGAAAACTTTCAGTTACAACCAACTCTCTCAAGGTGTTCTCAGATCTCTGCATTCATGTTCCACACACATACACACACTAAATAATCAATTAAGTATCTCTTTAAAACCAGGGCTAGAGAGATGGCTAGATAGAGATTGGTAAAGGGCTTGCCATGTAAGCACAAGAGCCTAAGTTCAGTTCTCCAGTATTCACGTAAAAAGCCAGAGGAAGTAGAACATACCTGCAACTCCAGTGGAGAGAGGAGGACCCCAGGAGATCACTGGCCAGTCACTCTAGTGACTCATCAGACTTCAGGTTCAGTGAGAGACCCTGTCTCAGAAAATATGGTGGACAGTTCCAAAGAATGTTTCTTCAGGGTGTCCTCTGGCCCAAACATGCATACACACAGGCAAGTGCTCCCACACACTGTAACACACACATATTCACACACATACATGCAAACACACATATATATATACATGTAACACAAATACACACACACATACACACACATACACACACACACGAATACACATAAACATACATACACACAGAAAAATCAGCATACTATTGTGGTGATATTTTGTTTGTGATCTAACAAAGCTTGCCTGAAGATCAGAGTGCAGAGCTAAATCACTAGTTAGCCATAGAGGCCAGCCAGTGGTGGCACACACCTTTATTCCCAGCACTTGGGAGGCAGAGGCAGATGGATCTCAGTGAGTTCAAGGCTACCCTGGACTACACAAGATTGATCCAGTTTAAAAGAAAAACAGAGCCAGGCAGTGGTGGCTCATACCTTTAATCCCAGCCCTTGGGATCTCACACCTTTAATCCCAGCACTAGGGAGGTGGAGACAGGAAGTGATATGGCTGGGCAGAGAGAGGAATGTAAGGCGGTAGGAGACAGGAGCTCACTCTCATTCAGGCTGAGGAGTTGGTGAGGTAAGAAGTGGTGGCTGTGCCTTGATCTTTTGTCTCTCTGATCTTTCAGCATTTATCCCGCTCTCTCACTCTGGGTTTTTATTAAGCCCAATTAGGATTCATGCTACATACTATCCAATGCAGAGCACATCCTTGTGTTGCGTGCAATGAGTTATCTGAATACTATTTAAATCCTAAAAGCTATTGAGAGCTGTCTGTAGTTCTGTGCAAATACTACGCTGTATTACGTAAGTGACTTCCATGTGCACAGATCTTAGAACATGTCACTCTTGGACACCGAGGAATGGTGTGATGTCTAGTTTTGTCACCTTGACACAATCTAGAATGATCCCGACAGAGAGTCTCAGTGAGGACTGTCTAGATCACAGACGCACATGACAAAGTAGCCCAGGGTCCCAGTGTCTGAGGTGGGGTAGCCTAGCTCCAATCCCTGCTTTGCAGGGAGGTGGGGGATGGGGTAGAGGTGGTTTTGTTTGGTTTTGTGTAATTCACATTTATTTATTGTGTGTATGTGTGCCATGGCATGTGTTTATGGGTGTGTAGGTCAAAGAATATTTTAGGAAATAAAATAAGAATGGAGGCTGGACAGATAGATGGCTCAGTGATTAAGAGCACTGACTGCTCTTTCAGAGGACCTGGGTGTGATTTCCAGCATCCACATGGTGGCCCACAACCATCTGTAATTCTAGTTTCAGAGGATCTGATGCCCTCTTCTGGCCTCCACAGGAATGCAAGTGGTGGATAGGCATGCATGTAGGCAAGACACTCAAAAAGAAAAATAAATAATAAATAAAAAGATTTAAAACATTTTTTTTTTGGTATTTGTTGTTGGGAATAAGGTCTTGCCATGTAGCCAAGATGCCCTCAGATTCCTGGTCTTCCCACCACCTCAGTTTCCTGGAGTGCTGGGATGACAGTCGTGTTCTACCACACCTGGGTTTCATGAATTACATCTTAATGGTCCAGCGTTACCAACAACAGCTGGTGAGAATGTGAAACAATGGGGACACTTAAAATGCTGCTGCCAGTGACACAGAATATGGGAGGACTCCTTGGGAAAGCATGTGGCAATCTCCTAAAATAGCTAAGACACACACTTGTCATGTGACCCAGACATTTCACTGCCTTGTGTCTCTCCAAGGGAAATGAACACAATGATCTCCACCTGAACATTTATGGCAGTATTATTTCTAATAATCAGGAACTGGAAAGCTACTCAAAATATCCAACAACTGGCGCATGAGCAAACATACTAAACTGGAAGGCTGTGCAGCAGAATAACGTCCCGGAGCAGGAAAGAGCGAGCATGCAGTAGAAGATGCTTGCAGACCCGTGGGCGGACCAGAGATGCACGGAGCTAGAGAAGGAAGCCCAGCATCTACGTGACGTGCAAAACATGACAAAATAGAAGTAGAAAGTAAATCACTGGCTGCCTAGAGCCATGTGAGGAGGGGAGCTTTGCAACAGAGGTTCAGGGCTGTTTTAAAATGCGGTTGGGGGTTGATGGGGGGCTGTCATAAGTTTTAATAAGGGCATGGTACAAAATGGATCAGAGCAATATTTCATGTAAATACAAACTTATTAAAATAAAAAACAGATCTGGGTAAAAAGAAATATAGAAAACTATGTGCCCTACCATCATTGATATAAAATTTAAAATATACACACGTTGGACAATATGCAATTTATAAGCATACTCTTAAAAAACAAGGTACATTGGACTACAGCAAACACCCATACACATAAAATAAAAATAAACAAGTAAATCTTAAAGCAAAACAAAACAATACAACCTGGACTAGAGAGACGGCTCAGTGGCACTGCTCTTGCAGAGGACCTGGGTTCTGTTCCCAGTTAGCTCATAATCGCCTGCAACTCCAGCTCCAGGGATCTCTGGCCTCCTTGTTCATTGTGTTTGTGCACACACACATATACATAAATAAAAATAAAAAATAATTTTTTAAAGGACCTAGAGTTTAGATCACCGTCTAGGTGAAATTAATCTAAATTGTTATCTTTTGAGACAGGGTCTCATTGTCCTCATTAGATTCATCTATTGCTGTGATAAAATGCCACAACCAAAAGCTGTTTGGGGAGGAAAGGGTTTATTTGGCTTACATCCGGGTCACAGTCCATCCCCAAGGAAAAGCAGGGCAGGAACTCAAGCAGGAGCCTGGAGGCAGTGAATGAAGCAGAGGCCACTGAGGTGCTGCTTAAGGACTGGCCCCCCATGGCTTGCTCGGCCTGCTGTCTTATTTACCCGGGACCACCTGAGCAGGGGCGGCACCACCCACAGTGGGCTGGGCCTCACACACCAATCACTAGTCAAGAAAATGCTCCACAGACTTTCCTACAGGGCAATCTGAGGGAAGTGCTTTTTTTAACTGAGGTTCCTCTTCCCAAATAGCTTGGGTCAAGTTGACAAATAAAATAAAATAAAATAAAATAAAATAAAATAAAATAACCAGGACACCCATGTAGCCCAGGCTGACCTCAGACTTGCTATGATGTTAAGGATAATTGAACTTCTGATCCTCCTGTCTTCACTTTCCAAGTTCTGGGACCACAGGCCCACACCAGCACACAGGGTTCCTACAGTTCCAGGGATTGAACCCAGGGGTTTTGGATGATAGGCAAACCCGCTACCAGCGAAGGTACATCCGCAGCCCACATCTTTAATCAAGAAAATCAAGAAAAATAAAACAGAACAGACATAGTAGGTAAAGACACACAGTAATGAAGGTAAGCTGTCAGGGCTAATAAAACAGTGCTGCAGGAGATACACTAACCAAGGTAACTGCTAAAGACACACAATGATAAAGACAGAATCGAATGAAGATAAAATACAACAATAGAAATGAAGAAAAACAAGATTTTAGCACTATCACTAATGAAAAAAAACATGCCACCAGCTAACCCTGAACAAAACAGACGCATAAATCATCTTTGCTGTTCTTGTTTGGAGATGGAGTCTTGCTGCTGGTTTTTCCAGGCCGGCCTCCAGTTTCTGAGCTCCAGCTATCCACCTGCTTTGTTCCCCAGCGTAGCCAGGACGACAGGTGCACACCACCACACCTGGCTGCAGATATTTTTTAATTGGAAAAAAATAATAACACAGATTTCAGAGGGTTGCTGGGAGGATTAGTCCAACTATTATTGTGTGGAAAGCGCAGAGAACGCCTTGCACAGAGTGCATGTTTAGTAAGTGGTAGCTGTCATCATTATTGTTACTGTAGCAGTTGCCCTTATGGATTTAATTGCCATGATGCTAATGTCTCCAAGGTTCCAGGGCCAGAGCCAGCGGCCTTGAGTGACAGCTCGGGATTTGAGCAAGTAGGAGGCAGCCGCCCAAATCCTTCCTGTGGAACAGAAAATAAGGACATAGTTGAGTCGGAGAGACAGCCAGGTGGCAGGCTTCCTCCTCCTACCTCCTTCTCATGAGTTTCACAGACACCTAACCTCCTCTTCCTGTTTTGGCCCAAGGGAGTTTTAATAACAAAGGAAGCCTGTGCAGGGGAGGATGGAATCTAGAGAGAGTTGCTAAGAAGAGGTGGAGGAAAAGAAACTTGGAAGGACTTCCTCCCTGACCGGATGGCCTTGTCAAAGGGTAGCCGCACTTCCTGGCACGCATCCAGCTCCTGCAGCATGAGAAGCCCTTCTAGTTTTCTCTCCCAAGGGTGAGATGTCATGTTCCTGTTTTATGGAAGCATAGGCCGAGAGAAAGGAAGGTTCAGCCCGGGTCCATCCAGGCTAATGGGGTCACATTCTAGAACATTTTTTAACCTGAAGGGTCAAGAGAGGGGGCCATGCAGAGAGGTGAAAGAGTGGGTTCGTGTCTCCATTTTAAGAGGTTAAGAGAAGATGAGAAAAACATCCAGTGTGTGGGAGACTTGAGGAACCCGGGAGGGCTGTTATGGTAGCCTAAGTCCTAGGAGTCCCAACTCTCTAGGCTTGACCACCTCCTCTCAAAATAAACAAGTCATGGGAAAAGAAGAAAGAGGATCCACTTTGGGGAGAGGGACAGAGGATTCCGTGACAGTCGTCCCCTCCCGGTCATGATGTGAGGTACAAGAGGTACTCTCAGCCGAGCAGTCTCGACCAAGCTGTGGTCCCCTAAGTCTTTGCCTCAGTCTGGCAGAGTTCTGACACTTTGTCAGAACTGTGAAATCAGTGTTTGGGGAGATGGGTGGCTCAGTCAGCAAAGCGCGTGCCGTGAGGACCACAGTTCCATCCCCAGAACCCATACAAAAAGCCCGGGTGGTGGTACCTGTGTGATGCCAAGGCTGGAGAGGTAGAGAACCTCCCCTGGGGGGGGGGGGGAGTGAAATATCCCCAAGCCTCTGAGAGCTCTGTCTCAAAAACAAACAAAAGTCAAGGAGAATGCTATTCAAGGCCATCCTCTAACTTCATATGGATGTGAACACCTGCACACACAAGCCCACTTGTACACGTACTCTCTCTCTCTCTCTCTCTCTCTCTCTCTCTCTCTCTCTCTCTCTCTCTCTCTCTCTCTTAAAAATTTAAAGTCTTTTGAGACTTGAGAGATGGTTCTTCAGTAGTTAAGAGCACTGGTTGCTTTTACTGAGGACCAGGGTTCAGTTCCCAGCACAGACATGGTGGCTTTACAACTGCCTGTAACGCCAGTTCTAGGGCATCTGATACTCTTTCCTTTGTTTGTTTGATTGTTTTTGGAGACAGGGTCTCTCTGTGTAGCCCTGACTGTCCTGGAACTGGCTCTGTAGACCAAGCTGGACTTGAACTCAGAAATCCACCTGCCTCTGCCCCCCAAGTGCTGTGATTAAAGGTGTGCACCACCACCACCACCACCCAACTCTTTTCCGACCTCTGAGGGCACCAGGCACTCATGTGGTACACATACATACACAGACAACACCCATACAAACAAAATAAAAAATAAATAAATTTTTTAAAAATCTGTTTTCAAGAGACAGTCTGCACCTGGGTTCTCCCTATTTCTTCTCCCAGCGTAAGACCCTTGGGAATATCAAGTTTCTTGGGGTCCATTGTCTCAGTAATCTGATAGCCAAAGAAAGGAGCACAGTGTCTCTTTAGAATATCTTCATTCCTGCCTGGCTGTTTACAAAATTGCCTCAGAGGTGGTCTGGACACACTATGCTACACACTCAAAGGGTGGTCTCTGGCTCCTGTGGGGTGCTGTGAGCAGGTAGGTCATCATGGGTCCCTGTGTTGTGTGGTGATGCTCTGAGGAGCTTTGTGAGGTTTGCTCTAGAACAGGTTGAACCAACTGAAGTCAGAAGATGTAGGACGGGGACTCTCCTTCAAGGGGCCCTGGTTTGTGGGTCTGGCTTGGCTAAACAAGGTTTCTCTGTGTAGACTTGGCTGACCTGGAACTCGGTCTGTAGACCAGCTGGCCTTGAACTCAGAGATCCGTCTGTCTCTGCCATTGTACTGGGTGGGATCAAAGGTGTGTGCTGTGCCCCACCACCACCTGGCTAGTTTGATTTTTTTTTTTTTTTTTTTTTTTTTTTTTTTTTTTTTGAGTTAGGTTCTTGCTCTGTAACCTAGGCTCACTTTCCTTCTGCCTCAACCTCCTGAGTGCTGGGATTCCAGACATGTATCACCACACTTGGTTTTGTTCATGTTTGTGTGTGTGTGTGTGTGTGTGTGTGTGTGTGTGTGTGTGTGTAGGCCAGAGGGCATCCTTAGGCATCCTTTGTGGATGGGCCACCTGTTCGGTTGGAACCTCCAGTTCATTTCTGCATGGTCTGAGAAGCCCCATCTCTCTCTCCAAACTCTGCCCTCTCAGAGAATCTCCAAGAAAGAAAAGGCAACAAAAAGCCCAGTTCCTCATTCTTGAGGCTGTAGCAGCTCCTTCCCCGAATTTGCAGGTGTTGTGCCCGCATCTGGACCCCCGAGCAAGACCACCACAGAGCCAATATCCGATGCAAAACACACAGGGGTTTATTGATAACAAACAAGCCCAGGCTTGGTCCGTGTCCAACACTGGACACAGCGGGCAGAGGAGGACAGCCCTGAGCTCTCAGGGTGAGGGGTTTTCAAAGGGAAAAAACCATAAGCAGGGTGGTACAAGCCTTGGTGTCATATGATTGGGTGAGGGTGTGTAACCTTTGAATTTACTGGTTGGGGGTTACAGTTATCATTTTGGGGCAGGCCTGGACAAGTCCCAGGCTCTGTCCTTGAGCTGCCATAGAGGCTGGCTGGCCTCACACATTGACCTATGCACGTAGCTCTAAGTTGGTGAGGGGTCCCAGACAGTAAACAACAACCTCCAGCAGTCAGAGTACGTGCAGAAAGGGAGCTACTGCAAGGACTGTGTCTTTTGTTTATGGCCCTCCCAGAAACTGCTTGCTCAAGTCTCAGGAAACTGAAATTGAGGCCTGATCTCTGAGAGAAGACTGAGCAGCCTGTTAGGGCATCTGCTTGGTCCTTTCAGCCAGCAGCCCAAGTCCCCACCTAAGCATTCCAACTTTTGACCATACTTGGGCACAAACCCAGCTTGCGGCAGACACATCATCACCCCTAGCCTACAGGCTATATAGCCTCCCAGCTTTAGTTCAACCCATCACTTCTCCTTTCCTCCACCTCTGGGACTGGAGAACTCACCCAGGAGTTGCTTTACTCAAATAAATATGTTCTTTTACATGTTCATTTCAGCTTGATCTGGCTTAATGTGTTACTGGAGAAACCTATTATGGTATGCAGAAAACCTATGACCACCCACCTTGCATTTTTCAAATTTTTGTTATTGCACTAATTTTGGAGGAGGGAGAGGTGTGTTGTGCCACTACTCAGATATGGTGTCAAATGTCAGGTCTCAGGTTGTTTTCCTCATTTGTCCACGCGAGTCCCAGGAATTAAACTTGGGTCCTCCAGCTTGTCACTTTAGGTGATCCATCTTCATTACCTTATGTTTTGTTTGGTTGTTGTTCGCTTTTGTTTTTGAGTGAGGGTCTCACTGAGTAGCACTGCCTGGTCTGGAACTCACTGTGTAGATCAGATTGGACTTGAACTCACAGAGACCTACCTGCCTCTGCCTCCCAGGTGCTGGGATTAAAGGTGTGCGCCACCACACTCAGCTCCCACCTTGTGTTTTGAGAGTGTTTCTCGCTAGTCTGAGACTTGACAGATCGGCTAATCTGGCTGCACGGAGTTCCATGGGTCCTTCTGTCCTTCCCTCCCCAGCTCTATTGTTACAAGCACACACCAGATCAGCCACACAAAGGAGACTCCCTGACCTGTGGAACTGCCTGCAAGTTGTGCAGAGAGATCCTGTGTCGACTGAAGACATCGCACTTCCTCTTCTTCACAGTAGAGAGGGGTGTCGCATTCACTGGGGAGGGTCTGAATGTGCGGCTGCTCGCTCACACAACAGATGAAAGTCCAGTGCAGTGTTTCCTATGGCTTGGAGAATTCCGTCTGGAGAACACAGGGGCCCCAATACTGAGTCCTTAGCAGATCCAACAGTCATTAGTAACTTTCGTGGAACTCATAAGAACAATTTTTTTGCCTTGATGTCTCTTTTTGCTCTCAAACCAAAGCCCTCTTCTTTGAAGCTAACCATTTCAAAACCCTCGACAGAAGTTCCCTTTTCAGAGGCCCATTTCATTAGATCAGGGAAGTAATCTTTTCTTTTCCCATCAAAAGTAACAGACAGACCTTTTCTGGGTTCAATTCAGGGTTACAGGTCCTGTAACCCATGCTAGGTGGGCTTTTTGGTGATGCAGCTGCCTTTAGGTCATCCCTGCTCCTTCCTGTAAGTGACCCAGTATTCATTCACCAAATTGGACTTTGGTGCAATCTTAGTTTTGTCTGTTGTGGGTTTCCTATCTGGGCCAGGCAGATGTGTGGTGTGGGGTGTGTGTGTGTGTGTGTGTGTGTGTGCGCGCGCGTGCTCACGGGTGCGCAAGCACGGTGTCTCCCTAGGAAAAGTCACTTAGCATGGCCCTGTTGAAGGGCAGTTACTGTGTCACAGACAGAGATCAAACTCCTCAGAGGGTGGATGGTTTACTGAGACCCTACAAAATGTTTCTGCTGCCTCATCCCACTGTATTCCCCCTACCTCACATAGCATTGGGCCAGGAAATTTAAACCTAACTAAACCCTGGCATCCACAAATTCAAAGCATCATCCACAAATTCAATACATCCTCCACGATTGAGAGGTGACAATCGTGACAATAACTGACTTAGGGTTAACTAGAAGAAAGTAAGGAAACATCAGCATGAGCATGTCAGAGGGGAGCCGCCACACCCCAATACGTATCCAGTCACCAAACACTTTAAAAATAAATCACAATACCTTTAAATGAATTTTTAAATGTTAGAGGGAGGAAGAAACCCAAGAAATCCATTGTGCAACATGCAATTTAGCTACTACCCAGGTGATGTGTTCTGAGGAAAGCTAGAAGGAGATTTTAAGTGCTCTCATCATCAAACTATGGTAACTATGTATAGCAGTGTGTGTGTGTGTGTGTGTGTGTGTGTGTGTGTGTGTGTGAATCAGATGAAGTCATCCACCCTACAGTGCATACAGATTTCTTTGTGTTATGTTTGTTTTGTTTTGTTTTGTTTGTTTTTACCTGGGTACTGGGTATGGAATTCAGAGCTTCATGAAAGCTAAGTAAATACTCTGCCACTGAGCCACACCCAACCCCTCACTGAGAGATTCTAGGCAGGTGCTCTATCACTGAGCCACACCCAACCTCTCACTGGGGGAGTCTAGGCAGGGGCTCCACCACTGAGCCATACCCCCAACCCCTCAGTAGGGGATTCTAGGCAGGGGCTCTACCGCTGAGCCATACCCCCAGCCCCTCACTGGGGGATTCTAGGCAGGGGCCCTACCACTGAGCCACACCCCAGCCCCTCAGTAGGGGACTCTAGGCAGGGCCTCCACCACTGAGCCACACCCCAGCCCCTCACTGGGGGATTCTAGACAGGGGCTCTACCACTTAGCCACACCCCAGCCCCTCACTGGGGGATTCTAGGCAGGTGCTCTACCACTGAGTCACACCCCAGCCCCTCACTGCGGGATTCTAGGCAGGGGCTCTACCACTGAGCCACACCCCAGCCACTCACTGGGAGATTCTAGGCAGGGGCTCCACCACTGAGCCACACCCCAGCCCCTCACTGGGGATTCTAGGCAGGGGCTCTACCACTGAGCCACACCCCAGCCCCTCACTGGGGGATTCTAGGCAGGGGCTCTACCACTGAGCCACACCCCAGCCCCTCACTGGGGGATTCTAGGCAGGGGCTCTACCACTGAGCCACACCCCAGCCCCTCACTGGGGGATTCTAGGCAGGGGCTCTACCACTGAGCCACACCCCAGCCCCTCAATGGGGATTCTAGGCAGGGGCTCTACCACTGAGCCACACCCCAGCTTCCAGTCTCAGTTGTCCAACACTTACTTCATCTCTTTTTCTATCAAAGACATGGCACGTGATTAACCTAGACCATAGCTTGTGAAAGTGTGTTTGAGACAGGTGGAGACTGTGCAAAGGGGGATCAAATGATCCAGTTTTGGAAAAGCTCCCCATGGGAATCCTCCCTCTTTCTATACAAAGACATCCATGGGAGCCCAGGGCTCACACACAGCTCCAGAGTTAAAAACACAAATAGTCCTGTTCACCCTGATGTGGAACAGGGCAACCCTAGGTCCTGGTGGGCAAAGTTGATCAATATGCTGTCTGCAGCTGAACTCAGACGTTCAGCAGTCAGGCTTGGATTCCAGTGAGATAGCCTGTCTCAAAAAGAATAAAGTGGAGAACAATTGAGGACAATACCTAAGGCTGACCTCTGGCTTCCACACATATGTGCATATATGTGTACATGCACCTGCTCACGTACAAACACATGCACTTTAGACGTACCCTGTCTTAGTTAGAGTTACTATTCCTGTGATGAAACACCATGACCAAAAGCCAGTTGGGGAGGAAAGGGTTTATTTTGGCTCACACTTCCACTGAAGGAAGTCAGGACAGGAACTCAAACAGAGCAGAAACCTGGAGGCCATGGAGGAATGCTGCTTACTGGCGCGCTCATCATGGCCTGGTCAGCCTGCCTTCTTATAGAACTCTATACCCCTCACCCCAGGGATGGCACCACCCATAATGGGCTGGACCCTCTCCCATCAATTATTAATTGAGAAAATGTGCTGCAGCCTTGCCTTACAGTCAGATCTTCTGGAGGAATTTCTCGGTTGATGTTCCCTCCTCTCAGACAACTCTGACTTGTGTCAGATTGACACAAAAATTAGCCAGTACATACCCTAACAGGGTGGGCTCTTTCATGAAAAGGGAAATAGAATATAATACCCTAAAGGGAGAAAGGGAAAAAATGATCAAGAAGGGTTAAATGCAGTAGGGGATGAGAGGTGGACTAGAGGGGGGAATGTGGGAAGGAATAACTTGGACTAAGAACATTTGAAGAGACCGTATATACTTATATTAAAGGAGGTCTAATGGTGTTACCCCGAAATGGGAAGATAATACCCCAACTGAACCCCTCATGCCAGCAAGTAAAAATGCAAGTACCAAGAATGGGTTACCTCCTTTTGAGTTGTTTGCCAATAGGGTTCCATAGATGCTTCCGAACATCATAGACTATTGCCAATGGTTATCTCTGAACTTGATTGACAGTAAGATGCTCTAGTTAAAGACACCACATACTTGAATCTTACAGCATGAAGGAATCAAGCTGGTGCTGCCCTGGAAGCTTCATCCCTACCAGCTAGCGTTCATAGTGCTGGAAGGTGCTGTGCACACCCCTGGAGAAAAAACGATCATCAGTCTAAGCCAGGTGTGAAACCTACAAGCTAAAACAATGGCCTGCTTGCAAGATAAGCCCACCGGTGCAGAGTGTAAGAGCCAGGGATGTAGATAACTTCAAGGAAACGATTTTTCCAGACCACTAGGGTAGATGTGCATATGAACTCACAATGGTTGTGGTGGCATGCTCTACACCTACTCAGGTCCAAGCCAGGCACAATCCCAGCAAGGGGAGGGGAGGCAGTGTAAACCCCACTCCTAGCTGGGGAGCTATTAGCATTTGATTTAATGTTTTAAACTAAATGCTTTCTTTGATGGTATGACTCCTGGTATATCAACCACCTTCCAGCACAGATGTATTTAGCCAGCACAATCTGGACTTGCTGGGTTTAAAAAGAGAGGGGAGGGGCATGAGGTTGTATGGGAAGGGAGGAGAGAATCTCGGAGGGGTTGAATATAATATTTTATTTGATTTTTGAATAAAATCAAAACACATTGTATGAAATTCTCAAAATATTAATCAAAGCATTATTTTTTAATTTTAAAAAGTAACTTTTTCTTTTCTGTTTAAAAATCATTTTATTTTGATGTTATTGTGTGGGTATTTGGCCTGCACATAGGTGTAGGCACCACATGTATGCTGTGCCTGGCGGGATTCCCTGGAACTAGAGTTACAGACGGTGGTGAACAGCCATTGAGGGCAGGCTGTGAGTTAAACCTAAATCCTCTGGAAAAGTAGCCACTGCTCTTAATCCCTGAGTGGGAGCGGTCCCTCCAGGCCCAAATAGTCCTTTTTCTTTTTTTTTAAGAGAGAGGGGGAAAAAAAGAATTGCTCATCAAATTGACAAAGGAGATTCGCCATCAGACTAGGCACCCTGGTGCCGCTTGGAATCAGCTGATTGAACAGCAGTGGCAGCTCCTGCCTGGGACTTGGTGAGTGGAGGTCATCATCACAGTGGAAGGACCTTCCTGTCAGCCTCTGAGGATGTCTGGTGGAGTGTGGGCCCAGCTGACTGAGCTGGCTGTAGACAGTCGGAGTGGTCCAGCAGTCAACCAACACATGACTGTTTTAAAGATGTTTGTGGGCTGAGGATATGACCCAGTTGGTAGAGTGCTTGCTGAGCATGCACCAAGCCCAGGGTTCAGTCGCCAGTACTAAACCAGGCATGCGATGCACACCCCTAACTCCAGGACTTGAGAGGTGGAAGCAAGAAGATCAGGAGTTCAAAGACATCCTCTGGTGCTAAGAAATTCCGGGTCACCATTGGCTATATGAGACCGTCTCAAAAAAGCAAAGAGCCGGGCGGTGGTGGTGCACACCTTTAATCCCTGTACTCAGGAGGCAGAGGCAGGCAGATCTCTGTGTGTTTGAGGCCAGCCTGGTCTACAGAGTGAGTTCCAGGACAGCCAGGACTGTTTCACAGAGAAACCCTGTTGGTGGGGGGGGGGGAAGGAAAAGAAAAAAAGTTCAATATCATCCTTGGCTACATAAGGAGTTCCAAGGCAAGCCTGGGCTACATGCCACTATCTCACACAACTTAGAACATTTTAAAGAAACCAATAAGGTCCCTGACTATGGTTCCAACCTACAGCCCAGTGCATGCCAGGCAAGTACTACCACTGAAATACATTCCCCAGCCCACTTTTTACTTTTTATTTTAGTGACAGGCTCTTACTAAGTCATCCAGGCTGGCCTTAGCTCACTCTGTAGGCCAGGTTAGCCTTGAATTTGCAATCATCTTGCCTCAGTTTCCCCAGTAGCCATGACGATGGGCCTACAAGCACCATATCATCCCATGTGACTTCAGCTCTCTTGTTTCCTGTGTTTTTGAGAGGATGCAGGGCGCTCACATACAAGCAAGCTGAGCTTAGGGGTTGGGGGAGTTGGGGAGAGAGAGAGAGAGACCCTGTGAGTGATGAGCCTGATGACTCAAGGTTTTAGGTAGGTCTGTGTGATTCTAGAAGTCTGACAAACCCCTTCACTAACTCATTGATCTAATCCTTTGTTTACTCAGCTATTTAAATAGGGATCAGGAACAAAGGCTCTGGTTCAGCCTCCTGTCAGGTCAATTATTCGCTGAATGGCCTTGGACAAGTGACATCATCAAGCCAAAGCTCGGTTTCTTTATCTATACGGGTCTCTGAGTGCTTACTGGAATGTGTCCATATTCCCTCTAGGGAGTGAGGATATTTTTGCTGTTGTTTTTAACTTTTTAAGGATTTGTTCTATGTTCAGTCATATGTGTGTATCTTTGTATGAGTTTGTGCACATGAGTGCATTGCCTATGGAAGTCAGAAGATCGATCCCCTGGAGGTAGAGTTACACTCAGTTGTGAGCCACCTGACATGGATGCTGGGAACTGAACTCTGGTCCTCCAGAAGAGCATCAAGTGCTCTTAACCACCGAGCCATATCTCCAGCCCCAACAGTGGGTTTTAAGTGATGCACAAGATCAGGAAGCAAGGGGTCCCTCGAGGTGTCTCCAAGAGTGAGGTGTTGGCTGCCTGTCAGTCCTGACCCTCCAGCTGAAAAAAGAAGGGGTTAGCTTTATCCAGAACCCACACACTTGCAGCATGGGGATCAAAAGGAAGAGAGCCGTTACTCCCTCCCCCCTGAAGTCCTGGCAACCATGTACTGCCTCTCCACGGATTTGTCTATTCTGTATTGGGTGTTCATGGAGTCACCTCATCTGTGGTCCTTTGTCCAGCCACGTGGCGTTTCCAGGGTTTATTTAGGGTATTGCATATATCATGATGTCATTCCTTTTTGTGTCTGTCTAATGAACTAGTGAACAATGTTCCACATCTATCACCAGGTGATGGGCCATGGAGTTGCTTTGGGGAGTGATGGAATGTTCTGTAATTAATAGTAGTGATGGTTTTAGGATACTTTGAAATTGTGACCATGATAGGCATCTCCCACTGGGCTTTAAATCGGCTAAAATACTAACTTTTATGATATGTAAATTTTACCATCTCCACCTTCAAGAAAGGTGGAGGAAGAAGGAGAGACAGATGAGACTCTGCTATGCCCACAGTGCTAACCGACCACATATTACACACACACACACACACACACACACACACACACACACACATTTTGGTTTTTATGGCAGGTTTTCATATAGCTCAGGTGAGCTTCATACTCTCTATGTGGCTGAGACTGGACTTGAACTCCTGATCCTCTCATCTCAGCCATTTGAGTGCTGGGATGACAAGTGTGCACCCCATGTCTGACCTATCCACTCTTATTTTTTATTTATTTAGTGGGTGGGGACACAGCACACATGTAGGGGTCAGAGGACGTCTTTCAGGAAAGGGGTTCTCATCTTTCACCATGTCAGGCCTAGGAACTGAACTTAGATCCTCAGGCTGGGCGGCAAGTGCCTTTCACCTGGTGAGCCACCTTGCTGCTCGTTATCCATGATCGTAAGGTCAGCAAATGTCTCACCATCTGTACATTCCAGCTGGTCTTGGGAAGTTAAAGGTCTTGGCAGGAGCGTGCACGCCATCTGTCATCAGCTCCCACCTGAAGTCAAGAGTGAATTTTGTTGAATCAATAAACCCAACTCCTCAAAAACCCACAGGAGACGAGGGACTGAGCTAGTGCTTGGTTTCTTAGAACTGATCAAACCAAGAAGTTTTATTGTTCTGAAGACAGACAAAGGTCCCACACCCAAGGAAAAAGGCAAAGAGAAAAATATGAAGCATGGGGGGCACTCTTTCCAGGTTATATTATCTTGCCACTATTTTTTGTGGGGGGCACGGAGAGGGAGGAGACAGGGTCTCTCTGTGTAGCCCTGGCTGCCCTTGAACTTGCTCTATAGACTAGTCTGGCCTCTAATTCAGAGATCCCCCTACCTCTGACCCCAGAGTGCTGAGATTAAAGGTGTGTGTTCCACAATGCTTGGCTATTTGCCCTTATTCTTAAGAACATTATTTTATTTCATTATTTTGTGTATATAGACGTTTACCTGTGTGTGTCTGTCCACCATGTTTATGCAATGCCCACAGGTGCCAGAAAAGGCTTGAACTGGAGTTACAGACCACTGTGAGCCACCATGTGGATTCTGGGACCTGAAGCCAGATCTGCTCTGGAAGAGCAGCCATTGCAGGCCTGGAACTCAAGATCCTCCTGCCTCCATCTCTTCAACATATCCTACCTTCAGGGACAGCCAGAACCAGCTTTTGCCCCCATAAACACATTTATCTATGAACAACATTGGCTGAACATGTCCAGAACCCAGACAAAAGATTTTCAGACTTCCAGAGCACTCTGCATACAGAGACATTATACTGTAATAGGATCCCAGACCTTAGTAGGCCCTGAGACCTTAGCACAACTGACTCCATAATGGAAGTACTGTTCAGGCTATAAAACCCAGCATGTAGACTGCATCACCTGCAAAAACTAACCCAAAGGCCCAATCCTTCTAAGTCCATAGTCATGGGAAATGCACTGACCTTGCTTTTTGGCTCCTGTAGTCCTACTTCTATATAACTGTTCCTGTTAACTGAAGTGTGCTAATCCAGAACATGTTTTTTGTGCTTAAAAGCTCACCCTGAGAAGGGCTTAGGACTACACTGGGATCCCGAACACCCAGTGTAGTTGCCATCTGACTAATAAAGACTTTCTATTGGTTTAAACTCACGTCCAAGCAGTCTTCTCTGGTGAATACCCACAACATTTTTGGAGGCCCTGCTGGGATCCCAGAGACCAGACCTCAAGACACTGGGGGTCTCAGAGCCCCTTGGAATGAAAAAGAATATGGTGGTCAGGGGACTTCTAGGAGGTACAGCACCTGAGATGCTCCAGACTCCCTTTGATCAATTGCTGCCTAGTGCTTCAAAGTGGTCTGACGCCTCTACCCCAAAAGGAAACAAATGGGAAAGTCACCTGGCCTGTCACCTATGGAGGTAAGTCTGGTTACGGCACCGTCTGTTCGGGCCCGTAGGAGAAGTGGGACTCGACTGTTGACCCAGTGTCTGGGGTCCATCTGAGATGTCACTGGACCCCTCTGTCTGTTCAGGTGCATGAATGTGTGATGACCACCCCTGGTTGTCTTTACGGTGTGTCTGTCTTTCTATGTGTTTCTGTCAGTTTTGTTTCCCTGTCTTGTTGGGGTTTCCATTGCTGTGAAGAGACACCATGACCACAGCAATTGTATAAAAGAAAAACATTTGATTGAGGTGGCGGTTTACAGTTCAGAGATTTAGTCCATTATCATCGTGGCAGGGAGCATGGCGGCATGCAGGCAGACATGGTGCTGGCTACATCTTGATCAGAAGGCAACAGGAAGCAGACTGAGGCACTGGGCTGTTGTGGAATATTCCTTACACTATGTGAAGGTGTCATTGGGATTGGTCTAATAAAAAGGTAAACAGTCAATAACTAGGCAGGATTTGGGGGGGCAGAGAGAATGCTGGGAGGAAGAAGGGGTCACCAGCCAGAGAGAGAAGGAGTAAGACATGCAGGAGGATGTCTGGGTTCAATTCCCGGCACCCACATGACAGCTCAAAAACTGTCTGTAACTCTAGTTCCAGGGCTAAAGCCATGAGCCATGTGGCAACACAAGATGAATCGAAATGGGTTAAGTTGTAAGAGCTAGTGGGACAAGCCTAAGCTCTCAGCCGAGCTTTCATAGTTAATAATAAGTCTTTGTGTTATGATTTGGGAGCTGGCAGGCGGGACAGAGAAAGACTCACCACATTGGACATGGCTCGGGCATACATGAAACCTCAAAGCCCACCTCACAGTGACATATTTCCTCCGAGGCCACACCTACTCCCAAAAAGCCGCACCTCCTAATAGTGCCACTCCCTATGAGTTTATGGGGGCCAGTTACATTCAAAATACCACACCCTGTATTGACTAATGGCTTTCTGTGATGTGAGACCCTCCCCACACCTGGCTTACGACTGTTGGAGGCCTGAATCTTTTTGGCTCTGCCAGGTCACTCAGAGAAACTCGAAAACCCTCCACCTGTCGCCCTCCAGGAGCAGCTGCTTGTTTTGTTGCTTGACTCCTGCCCACAGTCAGGGTTGGTCCCTGTGGGGAGGGGCCAGGCCTCTCATCCAGGGCCCCTGCCATCGAAACAGAATGCAGACCAGGACAGGGAAATCGTTCTCCCAGGTGAGCGTTCCGCTCTGTTCCACTCCATGCCTGCTTTAAGCAGCCCCAAGGAAGGGGGAAAGTTCTTTTGGGCTGAGCCCGAAGGGAAAGAGAAAGTTCTTTCTCTTTCATGATTGATCTATGTAATTAAAAACTCAAAATGCATCATTCTCTGAAAAAAGTAGAAAAAACAACAACAACAACAACAAAAAAAAAAAAACCCCAAAAAAAAAAAACAAAAAAAAAACCCGCCCTTAGACAGGGAAGGGAAATCAGTGCCAGACAGTGCAGCCTGGACGGAACAGATTCTCTATTCCGTCCAAGATTGACCAAGGGGACTTTAAACAGTTTTTGCTCGATTTCCTTTGTCACCCAGTCAGCCCAGATATTAGAAAAAAGTTAGAAAAGTTAGAAAATTTTAAAGGTATAATAGGTCCCAGTTGCTGGAAGTAGATCAGCAGGTGTTTAACCACAGAGAACTGACTGGGACAAGACTCTTTCATAAACTGAAAGCCGCCATCCCCTTCCTGATGGTGAGATGCAATTGGACTTACAAATACCCAGCACAATTTTGGTGTGTTACCCTTTGTCAAAAGAAACCCTCTGCCCCCCAGGACTGAACCAGCACCGGGTTCCTATAATTGTTCAACTAGCCAGTTCAGCTACCTCCATCCAGATTAAACAATACCCAATGACCTTGGAAACAAAAAGGGAAATTGCAGCCCATATTGCCTGGCTTGGAGAGACACGCCAATCACCCTGGAATACGCCTCTCCTGCTTGTGAAGAAATGTGCGACCTGATTATCATGAGTCTGATTCTTCCAGAAAAATGGATATGCACCTCCTTGGACCTGAAAAATGCATTTTTCAGCCTCTTATTGGCAGAGGTGAGTCAACCCATCTTTGCTTTTAAATGGGCAGACCCAGTGAGGGTATGGGGCAACGTACCTGGACCAGGTTGCCCTATGATTTAAAGATAATGTCTTTAAACCTAGTAATGCAATGCAGATTTCCTGTCCTTCCATCAGAGGTTTCTTGGGGAGCCACTGAGAGATTGCTGCAGAAGTTCCGGACCCTGGGCTACAGAATGTCGGCTAAGAAAGCCCAACTTTGCAGAAAACCACCTATCTTGGCTACCACCCGAGGGGAGGCAGAAGGAGCCTGTCTCAGACAGGACTGCGGCCATCCTTCAGATCCCAACTCCAAAGACTGAGAGACAGGTTCAAGAGTTCCCAGGTGCAGCTGAGTATTGCTGCCTCCGGATTCCAGAATTTGTAGAAATAACAAGGACTCTATACACCAGCACAGAGAGGGGAGGGGCCCCTAATTAGGAGACCCTAATCTGGACTGAGACTAAACTAAAGGCATTTGAGGCTTTAAAAACACCTCTGACTTTGGGATCAGCCCTAAAACTTCCAGATGTCTCGAATTTGTTTCATCTGTTTGTCCATGAAACATAAAACAAAAGGGGTCATATAAATGCCCCCATAGAGACATGACTTGTCCAAACAACTGGACCCTGTGGCTACAGGATGACCCACTTTTCTAAGAGCTATGGTGGCTTCTACTAATTTAATAGGAAGAAAAAGCAAACGTGTTAACTCTGGGTCAAGATCTTACATTCACAGCACCCCACGATGTGGTTGAGGCCCTCCTTCGAGGAACACTGACTGTCTAATGTGTGTGCGACCCAGTTCCAGGCCCTATTCTTGGAGCGCCCTCAAGTCCAGTTCGAGAAACTCATTGTCATCAATTCTGCTACCCTCTTGCCTGGTGACAACCCAAAGATGCTCACCTATGCCTGTCATGAGATGAAAGATGAAACCATGTCCAGGTACGAGGGAGCTGCAGCAGTTACTTTATCAAAAATGATTTGGGTCCAAGTCAGGTACCTCAGCCCAGGGAGCAGAACTGACTGATCCAACCCAGGCTCTCAGATGGAGAAAAAAAATGCCAACAACATATATACAGGCAACTGCTATGCTTTTACTACTGGGCATGATCACAGTATGATCTATACATAAAGAGGGCTTCTCACTGCTGGGAAAAGGGACATTAAAAAATATTGGCCCTCATCCAAGCTATTTGGCTTCTACAAATACTCTACAAATAGAGTAGTGGAACTGTCCTCCACTGTCAGGTTGATGACCTGACTGCCTAACAAATGGCCCTAAGACCGGTGGGGCCTATTGATGTTCTGATGACATACCATGACCCAGTGCAGCCTGAGACTCCATGGTAAAGAAGAAATGGACAGCTCAACACCACAGGAGGACACCAGAGGGAAAGATCACTGTCCCAGAAACAACTGGTAAGACTCTGGTAACTGACCTTCACCAGCCTACTCATCTGGGGTCCACAAAACTTTCTGAATTGCTCAGACCAAGATATGTTGTACCTAGATTGGGCAGCCTAATGCAAGTTTCTCAGCCAGATGCCATGTTTGTGCTCAAGTAAATTCGAAACAGAGTCCTTACCCTGGAAGGGGTCCAAATGAGAGACCAAGACCCTGGCAAACTCTAGGAAAACTGACTTCACCAAGATCCAACCTGCTGAGAGAGGATAAAGTGTTTGTTGGTTTTTATAGATAGCTTTTATGGGTGGGTAGAAGCATTCCCCACCAAGACTGAACTGCTCAAATAGTAGCTAAAAAGCTCCTTCAGGAACTGGTTCCCTGATTTGGTTTCCTCTTTGCAATAGGGTACAACAATGGCCTGGCTTTCACAACCAAAACCTCTCAATTAATAACTAAAGCTTTAGACATAGATTGACAACTTTATTGTGCATATAGTCCTCGGAATTCTAGCCGGGTAAAAAGTATAAACAGAACATTAAAAGAAACTCTAATAAAACTCTCATTAGAGTCCAGCAAAGGATGAATAGACTTCCTTCTTTTGCTTTGCTTTGGGCCTGCTGCATCCCATATAGGGAGGGATTTACCCCACTGTGAGATTATGTCATGCTTCCTGGGCTCAGAGACCAGCAGTGGGCAGAACTCTCTGAGCATTCCTTTCTTGAGTCATCATAGGCCTCCAGTTCTCCATACAGACTGTTCATTGGACTGTCCAAGCGACCCACTGCCCTCTGAGTCCACCAGTTTCCCCTTGTTTGAGTTCAGTGATATTGTCTGGGTCAAGCAAGTAGCCAAAGGGGCACTGGAACTAATCTGCAAAGGACTCTACAAGGTGACTCTCTCCACTCCTCTGGCTGTGAAGGTAGCTGGCATTGCGCTATGGATCCACCACACCTAGGTCAAGAAAATGGAAGCCACAGATGCTGCTACCAAATGGATTATCTCTGAACTGTGGACCCAGTGAAATTAAGGTTTCATTGGGCCATGGGCACTTCTACTCCCTGCCCTTCTGACTCCCCTGAGTTTTGTGTTTTGCACTATGGGTATGAATACAGGGTCATGATCCAATCCCCACACCCCCAGGCCTAGACTGGAAGTGGAGGAAGACAGATACAGAGAAGGTATGTGCTCAGTTCTAAATGGAATGTCTGTATCACCCCTTCAAGGCTCAGGAAACATTGCAAAAGAGGAGACAAAAAAAAGTGTAAGAGCCAGCCCAGTGGGGGTGTCACATGTTTTTAATCCCAGCACTTGGAAGGTAGCAGGCAGCCTCAAGGCCAGCCTGGTTCCAGAGCTAGCTCCAGGACAGCTAAGGCTGTTACACAGAGAAACCTGTCTCTGCAAACAAAAACAAACAGTGTAAGAGCCAGAGAGAAGCTAGGGTGACTGCTGCTGAACAGTGTCTTCTGGACATGACAAGGCCATTGTACTCATGACCCCCCTGCTTTGAACTGCCACTGTGGTTACCTGCACAAGGCCAGCCAGAGCTGATTGAGATTAGGCCTGCCAGTAGATATCACAGATGGGGACAGACTTGCCCCCAGCCCTCGTGGGAACTGTGGGCAGTTAAGGGTTACTAGGGAGGGGGGACCACTGGTAAGTGCTCCAATAAATCACCCCCACCCATGCTTAGAGATCCCCAAATGAGAGGGGTGGGCTGTTTTAGTAGGAGGGGGCAATACAAGAGAGGTGTGTGTCAAATGAAATTGTCAAAGAAATGGAGACAATTAGAAAAATAAAGAGTATTGGGAAGACAGAAATAAAGTCCACTGTGTAGATTTGTGTAGATACTCCTTCTCCATCCATCTACGGATGGACACCCAGGCTAATTCAATGACATAGTTCTAAAACAAATGGGAATTCATAGATTGAAAAACAACAAGCCAGACAGAGACAGAGGAAGACACCTGATACTGCCGGACTCAACAATTCTACCTTTAGGAATATATCCTCAAACTACTGAAAATGTGCACCTATGAAACATGTACATGAAGGTTTACAGCAGTGTGCTGCTAATAGTAAAAAAGTTAAAACAACTCAAATAGCTATCAAATACTGGAGAGAAATAAAATGTGGCTTATTCATACAATAGAATATTATTAAGACATAAAAATGAACGAGAAACTGACAGATTAAATGACTTTGGTGAACCTTCATAATTTCATTTGTAGATCTTTCCATTTCTAATTTATAAATACATTTGGGGTTATAAATTATAAATGTACTGCCTCCTGTCAACATTGTATACGTCTATTTGATGATTTCTGTGTCAAACATTATATGGAAATGTTTCCAAGTATTTTCTGTATTAACTGTGAATGAATAGAACAAAATAAATTGCCTGTGATGGAAAAAAAAAAACAAAAAAACAACAAGCCAGACAGACAGAGGAAGACACCTGATACCTCTGGCCTCTGCCTCTGCCAAGGTACACACACACATGAATTTAATTAGAAGGTGGGTGTGATGGCCCATGTGTGTGACCCCAGCACTCAGAAGGCTGGGGCAGAAGGGTTGCCTGAATTGGAGGCCAGTCTGTACTACACAGCAACTACCAGAGGTAGCTAGGGCAAGCAAGGCCCTGTCTCAAAACCAAAACAAATACAGCAAACAAAAATCAAAAAGAAATTCAGGGGCCTGGAGAGATGACTCAGAAGTTAAGAGCCCTGGTTGTTATCAGAGGACCCACGTTCAATTTCCAGCCCGCATATGGCACCTCACGGTCATTTCCGGGAGATTCAACATCCTCTTCTGGCCTCCACTGGCACCAGGCACACAGGGGGCACACAGATACACGTGCAGGCAAAATACCCATACACATAAAATAATTTAAAGAAGAAGAAAAACAGCAACTTTAAAGGGGAATTCAGTTAGAATTTAATTCATGAAAAGCCCAGGTGTGGAGCCCACATTATATGTCCCTGACCACCAGGCTGGCCAGTCTCTCCTGGCCTCTGCTCTTTCACCCCAGGCCCTCTGCTCTCAGTACCACTCCCCCCCACCCCCCCCAACCCCCAGGTCCTCCAGCCCCCCCAGCCCCCCCCCCCACCCCACCCCCAGGTCCCCCCAGCCCCCCCCAGCCCCCCCCCGTGAGCCCTCCGGCCACTCCCCTGTGCCTAGCCTCTTTCTTCAGCCCTTCCCTGCTCCAGGTGTTCAAGGGCCCCGCCCCCTGGCTCACCCCTCCCTGGAGTAGGGATTAGAATCCAGCTCCACAGATACCTTGAGTCACTGTCCCCTGGGCCCATCCCCTGGGCCGGCTGAAGTGGGGGGAAGTGGGGCTGGGTCTTCAGAGAACTGTGAAGCTCAATTAAGTGTCATTAGCTGAAGAGAGTTTCTGCGGGATTAGAACCATGCCCCGCCCTGGCTTCCTCATCCTCTTCCACCCCCCACCCCACGGAAATCGGATGAGCCGAGACAGAGATCAGGTGGAGCATCATGTGTGACATGTGGACAGTAGGAGAGTGACCAGCAGATGAAAGGGCAGGCGGGCAGGTGGACAGGGAGACAACAGAGAGACAGACAGACAGGCAAACAGGTGAGAAGGGGTCAGATGGAGGCTGTGAGGGAGTGGCCTGGGGGAAGGGGGCAGAGAGGAGAGGGCAGAGGTGGAGGCACGCAGAAGGGTAAGCTCAGATCCCCCACCTTCCCTGGCAGACCCTGGAGGCAGCCTACCATGAGGCCCAGCATCCTCTTGCTCCTGTGTGTTGTGGGTGAGTTTTCTGAGCCAGGACGGGACAGGGAGGGGTGGGGGAGGGGTGGTGGCAGCCCTAACTTCCCTTCCCCCATGATAAGGTCCTATGCACCCCCACCCCAAACCTAGTGCTGGGATGGGGCAAGAGGTCAACCCTGCTTAGCTGTCTCCCTGCATGGTGGGTCTCTGGCACCACCATCCAGCTCTCTCTTCTTCATCTCTATCTTCTTGTTTGTTTTGCTTTGTTTTTCTGCCACTTGTGACAGACCCCCTGCCTCAGCCTCCAGAGTGCTGGTATGACAAGCAGGCACCATCACACACACACACACACACATTCCAGCACCTCACCTCCTCCCACCCACAATCTTCATGTCTAACCCCATTTCTCTGTCCTGCACCCGACCTCAGGTCTCAGTCTGGCCGACAAGGAGAAGATCTTTAATGGCGCTGAGTGTGTGAAGAACTCACAGCCTTGGCAGGTGGGGCTGTTCCGTGGCAAATACCTGCGCTGTGGCGGTGTCCTCGTGGACCGAAAGTGGGTCCTCACAGCTGCTCACTGCGGTGGCAGGTAAGCCCGTGGGTGGGCCCTCCCGGGGCGAGCAAAGAGGGTGCCGGGGGAGGGGGAGGTCTCCCCCGATGATGTCTGGTGTCAAGGGGTAGGAGTCAGCCAACTCCAGGTTAGAGGTGCAGAAGAACTTCCTGAGGTGGGGCTGGGTGCTGCCAGGTGGGATCAGGTGTGCAGTGGGTGAGGCTCTGGGATGGCGCCTCTGTTCCTCTCCCATTTCCTCCTGTGCCATCGCCTTTCCTGTAGAGCATTTATCACCAGCCCCAGGCATTCCCTGACCCCAGCTAGACTCAGGGTGTCACTGAACTTGAGTCACAACCTGTACCCCAAGAAGCCAAGTTCAACCACCCTTCCTTGAGAAGCCAATTAAAACAGACAAATTGATACTAGGAAGGAGATTTATTCACTGTGGCCCCTTTGGGAACTGGACAAATAGACGCAGTTGACCCCCTCTAATCCATCTTCGGGATCCTGAAGTGAGACTGCAGTGTAAACAGAGGGCTAACAATGTGCATTTCTAAGCAGTCCAAGACGTGGTGCAGCCCACCACTGACCCATCACGGTCTGGGCTCCAGTCTCCACTGTGAGGTGGTCTGACCAGCTCTTAGAACTGCTGGAAATCTCTTTCCCGAGACAGGTTACCCCTCTGGTCGGCACCTTTTCCTTCCCCCGGCGTGAGGTTCCTGGAGTGTGTGGGGATTCCCATTTCCTTGGGGTCTATTGTTCCAATAATCTGACAGACATTAGTGTCTCTTTAGCATAGCTTCCTTGTGCCTGTTGGTGGTGCATACCTTAAGTAGACAAAAACACTAACCAGGACACCCACTGAACCCTCTCCCCAGACCTCAGCTGGTCCACTTTCTAGGCCTGGACTAGCTGTAAAAGGGGAGCCAGGTGTCAAGGGACCAAGAAGCTCCATGTAGGACAGAGGTGTCTTCCTTATCCATTGCCCAGTCACAGTCCTGGTAGCATTGCTGGTGCTGGCTGTGGGGATAATTACGGCAGAAGGTATAGCAGAAGACATCCCTGCCCCATGACATCTGCCGTCAAAGAGGCCATGGGAGTAGAAGCCCAACATGCGTAGTTGACGGGGAGCAGAGACCCAGAGGCTGAGAGAGAGAAACAGAGAGAGGTAAACGGCCCATCTGCCACCCACTGACCAGCTGCACCCTCAGGTACGTGGTGCGCCTTGGAGAGCACAGCCTCAGCAAGCTGGACTGGACGGAGCAACTGAGGCTCACCACCTTCTCCATGACACACCCCAGCTACCAGGGTGCCCATCGGAACCATGAGCATGATCTTCGACTCCTGCGGCTGGGCAGACCGGTCCGCCTGACCCATGCTGTCCGGCCCCTGGCCCTGCCCACTTCCTGTGCACCTATGGGGACCAGGTGTCATATTTCAGGATGGGGTACCACAAACAAGCCATGGGGTAAGAGGGTCCTGAGGTTGGGGGTGAGGGATGTAGGGTAAGAGATCAAGTTGTTCACTTTAAGCAGCGTCAAAGGTCATGGTAAGGTGGGTCTTTAGAGTCACAGAGATTAAGGGATTGAGTATGGAGTCAGAAGCCAGGGGTCAGAGTTGTGATCAGAGGTCAGAGTAATGCCAGGGGTCATCAGGGCATCTGATTCATGGGCTCAGGTGTTAGAGGTCATTACAGAGCTGGTATTGCTGGGCCTCCAATCCTAGGTACCATAGGCTGAGGTAAGAGGGCAGAAAGTTCAAGGTCAGCCTATGTTATAGAATAAGAGCCTGTCTCAAAATAAAAAGTAAAAATGTCTGTAGATGTGGCTCAGTGGTAGAGTCCTTAGGTCCTAAATTCCATCCCTACTAGAGATGGGAAGCTGAGGTCACTGGATCACAATCTAGTCAGAATCTTCCTCATGTCATATTTGGTTTGGGCCAGGGTTTTTGTGGCATGGAATTTGGGGTCAAATGACCTGAAATCGGAAGACTTTTTTTTTTTTTTTTTTGAGTTAAGATGAAGTAAGTGAATATTTGAACGATGTGGAACTGAGATCTGAGGTTAAAGTGAAACTAAGGACATGGCTTCAGGAGATGGAAGACATGAAGTGAGGCTGGGATCAAGAGCTAATGAAGTCAAAGGTCAAAGGACCAGGCCTGCGGCCTGGGGACAAGGGTGACCATGGGACTGAGTCACGAAACTGAGAATATTTAGGATTGCAGTGAAGTTGAGTGGAGAGGTATAAATTTATATCAAATGTCCTTGGGAAGAATGTAGCCCCATAGTAGGGATCTCAGAGGGTCTACCTTACCCATCATCTCCATCACTGATATCACCCATCTTCCATGCCCAGAACCATTCCCGGACCGGCTCCAATGCCTCAACCTCTCCATCGTCTCCAATGGCACGTGTCAAGCCGTGTTCCCTGGAAGAGTGACGGAGAATATGGTGTGTGCAGGTGGTGAAGCCGGGAAGGATGCCTGCCAGGTGAATCAACTCGGGGTGGTGAGGACCACAGGGGACAGAAAGCAGAAAAGAAAAGAAGAAAGCTTTCAGAGGTGGAGGGCTCGGCAGGGACGCTAAGGTAGACTGGGGGTGGAGACAGGAGGTTAGTAGTAGAGTTCTTAACGCTGTGAACGGACAGACAGAGGCAACAACATGGCGTGAGGAGTGTTCAGGCCAGAGACAGAGAGCATGATGGGACCTGAAGAGGAATCAGAATCCACATGGGAAAGAAGAGGGTGTTTCTTTGTATACTTTTCTGAGAGTGGGCAAGTTTCACAGCAAGCCCCTGCAGGCAGGCTCTCTGGTTCCCAGGCAGGAGGCAGGGGAGGGGTGGGGAAGACAGCAGCAGGTATGGCTGCCAATACTCACTTGACATAAACTCACTTCCCAGGTGAGAGCTCCTGGTCCCTGGAACTCTGTTAGCTAGGGACTGGAAGGCAGGGTCTTTGTAGAGTGCCTGTCGGTGTCTGTGACGGGCAAGAGGAGGCCTGCTGCCTCAGGCTGCGGCTGGATTCCGACCTCACACTCTCCAGAAGTGAGGAAGAGCCCCAGACCTGGGAGGTGCGAAGTGAAGGAATTAGGTGGAGAGATGGGACTAGAAAGGAGGGGAGATTCGGCCAAAGGGGGGAAGAGACAGGGGACAGGGGGAGGAGCCCAGCATGGAGGAACAGGATGGGGGAGGAAAGGAGGAACAGGAGGCTGAAAAGAGGGAGGGGAAAAGAGGCAAGCAGTGGAGGGCAGAGAACTAGCCAGGATGACATATTTCAGGACTCCCTTCCTGGTACTCCAAAGCTTCCTCATATCATCAGTCAGCTGGGGCTACCCCATGTTAAGAGAAAGAGGGGTTGGGTAAAGAAGGTCACAAAACCAGCTGTGCCAACGTGTGGTATGATGCTCTTGGGCACCTTAGAGGAGGTATCATAGCGCCCAGAGACCAACAGACCCCCTCAGAGTACTCTCTCCTCTCATAGCCCAGCCCTCCTCTCCTGGGGTTAGGCGGAGAAGATAGCATTCTCTTCACTCATTGGCCAAAACCCGTCAGGGTGGCATCTTCTTTGCTATTGGCTAGCTGTTACAATGTTCTTCCTGTGAGTTGGCTGTGCTCCCGGCTCCCAGGACCTGGCTTGGAGCCACTCTCTTTAAGAACTGTCTCTCTGTCTTCTAGGGTGACTCAGGAGGCCCCCTGGTGTGTGGAGGAGTTCTTCAAGGTCTAGTTTCCTGGGGATCTGTTGGACCTTGCGGACAAAAGGGCATTCCAGGGGTCTACACCAGGATCTGCAAGTATGTGGGCTGGATCAGAACAGTCATCAGGAACAACTAATGGGCTTCCCCGTCTCCACGTGGTTCTGCTTAGGGGCCTCTCGGACCCTCGAAGCACCAATGTCTCCTCCCTCACCACTCCAAGCTCCCACCCTTGCTGGTGCAGGGAACCTCTCGAAACCTCAGGGGTGTAGAGGGGACTGTGAAACTCTGGAATAAACGTTATACAACCAAGGGCTGCACCTGTCTGTTTAACGTGCAGTTTAAGCCTGGAGGGAACCGGAAAGGGTGGGCGTTTTTGCTGGACTTGGTTGCATAGGTCTGTGATCTTGGTACTCAGGAGAAAGAGGTAAAGAGGATCAGGAGCTCAAGATCATCCTGGAATACACAGTGTGTTTGAGGTAATTCTGGGCTTCATGAGACCCCGTCTCAAAAACAAACAGGCCAGGCATGGTGGTGGAGATCTTTAACCTTCACACTTGGCAGGCTGATCTCTGAGTTTGAGGCCAGACTGGTCTACAGAGTGAGTTCTAGGCCAGCCAGAGCTACACAGCGAGAATCTGTTTCAAAATCAAAGCTTTTGGTCTTAATTTTTTAATTGTTATTATCTTTATCTTCTGGTTATGGGTGTTTTCCTGCATGCATGTCTATGCACCACACACATGTATACCTGGTGCCCACTGAAGCCAGAAGAGGACGTTGGATCCCCTGGGACTGAAGTTACACACGATTGTGAGCCACTGTGTGAGTGCTGAGAATTGAACCAAGATCCTCTAGGAAAAGCAGCCCATGCTCTTACCCGCTCAATCATTTCTCCATTTCTGGCTTTCTAACGAACTGGATAGAAATGACCGGAATGGGGGTGGTGTGACACCTGACGGCACCACAGCTTTCATATGCTCTGTTTGAGATGGGATGCCAGTCTGTTTTCTTATGTCAGAGATGGCCCAGGGTGAGTCTGGGGACAAGACAACCCAGCTGAAGTATCACAAGGCTATGCCTACCCATAGGTCCCGTCTCCACATTCTCTTCAGAAGACAAAAAAGAAGGCCTTACTCAAAAATGCCTAAGAGGGGACCTGGTGTGCTGACCCAGAAGCACAGGGATGACCTTTCCCAGCATCCTCTTGGTATTTCATCCCCCACTCCACCCCAAGGCAGGGCCGGCACCCCCATGTCACAGATTAGGGAACTGAACTTCCCTGGGGTGGAGTCGCCCGTCCCACGTCACCTGGATAGGAAGAGGCAGAGCCCGTAGGGTTTGAGGCCACGGTTGGCTGCCGGCAGAGCCTGGGCCTACTCCGCCTTGTCCCACATCTGGTTAGGGGAGAGAGGAGAGGAAGGCCCGGGGAAGAAAGATCTGAATGAAGACATAAGCTGGGAGAAGAGAGGCTTCGAACCTGGGGCTACCCGATGAGGAGGCCCAGGAGGCTGAAGAGTGACTGGAAATTATCTACAGTACCCAGTAAGTGCTGGAGGCCTGGGCAGTGGAGGCTTGGGGGAGGAGGGAAGGGTCAGCAGAGAATGGAGGCCCACACAGGAGCCCTGGGGCCCCTGGCACACCTGCTGAGGTTTCTTTCTCCTTTCTTGAGCCATGGCTCTCACAGGCCCTGACCTGCCTCCCCCACCATCCTGCCCTGCCCCTTCAGCTAGCAAGCTGCCCCACCTCTGCGACGCCCCAGATTCCCCCCTTCTCTCTTTGGAAAGGAGAAGAGAGGGTCCAAAGGAGGACAAGAGCCCACTGGGCCCAGGTTCTGAGGAGGGAGAGGCAGAGATGGAGGCCTGAAAGAGGAGACAGAGACAGGCAGAGGGAGGCCTGGAAGGGATGGTACAGGACAAAGAGCCGAGACAAGAGGAGACAAGGATCCAAAGACATGCAGGGGCAGAAGCCTAGTGGCAGGGAGACCAAAATCACACACACAGTTCTACAGGATGGGAGAGACCGGGTGGGGAGGCCGAGACTCCGAAACCTGCTGGAAAGGAAGGAGAAGTGGCCACAGGGGACAGGGGCTTGGAGAGGTGACAGTCTGTCTCCCAGACCCCAAGGCTGCCGTGGGAGGGCACCCTCACACCCCTCCCCCAGGGTGATAGAGCAGGGCTAGAAGCCCAGTCATCCCAGGCCCGCCTGGGGCCAACCCCTTGCCTGCCTGCCTGGTGCTCAGACCCAGCCTGCTGCGGCTGCCACCCTGGGCTCTAAAGAGCCCCATCCCCAGGGGCCATGAGTGAGTCCAGGAAGGAAGGGGGGTTCCCCCCACCCCCACCCACCCATTCCAGGGGACTGCCGTCCTAGGAGCTAGGCTTTTTCCGTCCCAGCATGCATTCCCCCCTCGGATCTGTCCTTGGAGGATAGGAAGGTACTTGAGACCACGCTCTGCGTCTGTCTCTTTGTATCTCTCACTTTCAAACTGCTGCCCCCAAACCCAATGACCTCTGTCCCCAGTTTAGGTGGCTAAGTCCTGTCCTTCTCTCCCACCCCCGCCCGCCAGGGCAGCTGTAGGCACTGGCTGTCCCTTGGCCAACTCCACCCAGCCCTGTCCATCACAGGGGTTCAGCAAGGTGGAGGGAGGGACCTCACCGGTTGCTGAAAGAACCCACAGGCCCCTATCATTGCTGTTGGAACAACAAAAATGAGGCCCTTACCCAGTAGGTAACCCCTTCTCTTTGTCCCCCCATCACTTGGAGTTGTGGTGCAAGCGAGGTTCTCAGGGGAGTGAGAAGAGAAATATTCTCTAAGATTCCCCCAGGGGGCTTTCTCCTCCGCTGGCAACTTAAGACCGAGTGGGCGCAAGAGCCTTGTCCAACAGCGCCCCTCCCGCAGCTTTGCTGTGCCCTTCAACACCCAGGAAGCTGCTAGCCAGGACTCAAGCCTCGGTCCGAGGTCACTCCAGAAGCATAAGATTCTTCTTACAGGCTTGCGGGGTGTGTGAGAATCAGGAGGTTCCCTTGGGAGAAGGAGGCAGGTGGTCAGGGAGGCAGTGAGCCACCGCAGGTGAGGGCCAGAGGAAACCACAAGCCGTCCAATCTCCTCTTAGAGTGATTAGGCCTTCCTCCTTGTCCCAGGGGAACCTGGAGCCCGTCCTGCTCTCCTCCAGGCCATGATGATCCTCCGACTCATCGCCCTTGCTCTGGTGACAGGTACAGTGGGGCTCAGGAAGGTGTGGGGCCTCCTTCTCCTGCTTCTAAGTCCCCTCCCCACAGCCCAGGCGGTACCTGCTTGGAGATCACTGTGAGCTGGTCTTAGCTACACCAGGCATGGTCAAGTGGGTCTCAGAGGAGGAAGAGGGGAGCTGGGTCGCTTCCAAAGCCAGTGCATGCCACTGAGAACAATTTGCTCCTCCCCACCTCATTTCTGGGGGTCCTTCTACCAGCCTACCTCCTCTTGTGCTTACACCTCATCTTCTACCCCGTCCAGGGCACGTAGGGGGAGAGACAAGGATCATCAAGGGTTACGAGTGCGCCCCTCATTCCCAGCCGTGGCAGGTGGCCCTCTTTCAGAAGACTCGACTTCTCTGTGGGGCAACCCTCATCGCCCCCAAATGGCTCCTGACTGCAGCCCACTGCCGCAAGCCGTGGGTGCGGGGGCTGGGGCGGGGCTGGGAGGGGGTTGGAGATGGAGAGATGGATGGAGAGAAGGGCCGGGGCTAGAGAGAACATTGGGGGGCAGCAGAAGTGGGTGGAGAGATTGGGGATGGTGTGGCATCAGCATGGATGATGAGAGTGTGGACAAGACTGGAGAGGGAAAGGTAGCGGTGGTGTGTGTGATGGGATTTAGTTGACGGGGATGGAGTGGTGTTCGTTTGTACAGTGAAGGTGTAGTTGGGTTGATGACAGAGGGATGAAGTGGCCATAATGCGGGTGATGGTAGCCTAGTCAGGACGAGGATGGAGGGGTGAGTGATGCTGGAAGTGGGGTGGGGCTGGGTGTTCACAAGGTACCATTCATCATCTCTCCCTCCCGACCCCTGCCCTGTCCCCCTACCTCTCCACCTCTGACCACACCTCTCCCACCTCAGCCGTTACGTGATCCTCCTTGGGGAGCACAATCTGGAGAAGACAGATGGCTATGAGCAGAAGCGGATGGCCACTGAGTCCTTCCCCCACCCTGGCTTCAACAACAGCCTCCCCAACAAGGACCACCGGAATGACATCATGCTGGTGAAGCTGTCCTCTCCCGCCATCATCACGCGAGCTGTGCAACCACTCACCCTGTCCTCACACTGCGTCACCGCGGGCACCAGCTGCCTCATTTCCGGATGGGGCACTACGTCCAGCCCCCAGTGTAGGGGCTCCCAAGGGAAATGTGATCAGGGTGGAATGTGGGATTTGGGGGATGGAGACCAGATGACTCTTCAGAGATAAAGATCAGAGTCACTCAAGAGGCTACCTTAGGCCGTCAAGAGAGGGACGAGCTGAAAGGGAGATGGAAAATTCTGGGAGACTCACTTTGGGGCCTCAAAAGTGAGACAGATGTGATCCCCAAATCTGTAGCTTTCTAGTTGTGAGATCTAAGGCAGATGGCTTTACCTCTCTGAACTTTGGGTTTCTCTGTAAAAAGAATAATCACACCCACCTGTCACAGTGGGGTCGGAGACAACACACAGGGAGCAAGCAGAACGGGGAACTTACTCACAGCATCGCTGTTGCTATAGTTACAGGCAGAGGGATGGGTGGGGGCAAGGACTGTCCCAGGGGCTGGCCACTGTGGTGAGGTTGGAGACTCACACCCTCCACTGCTGTCCCCACAGTGCGCCTGCCTCATTCCTTGCGATGTGCCAATGTCTCCATCATCGAACACAAGGAGTGTGAGAGCGCCTACCCGGGCAACATCACCGAAACCATGCTGTGCGCCAGTGTTCGGAAAGAGGGCAAGGACTCCTGCCAGGTCAGCAGGCTGCTTCTCCAGCCGCGTACTCATTCCCAACCTCAATCACATCTTTACTGACATCCCCAGCCCTGACCCCAACCGTCTCCAACCCCAGCTGCCATTTCTGACGTCAACACAATCCATCTTCCCATGCTAATCCTCGTCTCTAACTCCAGCCACCCACGACGTTCCTCTGGACTCTAGCCCTACGTGTATTCTCACCCAGAATCCCACCTTCATCTCCCAACCTCTCACTAGTTCCACTGCCGAATTCTTCCTTGGCCTGCCTTCCACCTCCACCATTGTCCTCACTCCCATCACAAGCCCCCCACTTGATTCTAACTGATTGTGTCTCCTCTCATGCCAGGGTGACTCTGGAGGCCCTCTGGTCTGTAACAGATCTCTACAAGGCATCATCTCCTGGGGTCAGGACCCATGTGCGGTCACCAGGAAGCCTGGTGTCTATACAAAAGTCTGCAAATATATTGACTGGATCTACGAGATCATGAGAAACAACTAGAGGGGACCCAACCCCTCCAACCTCTTCTTAATGCTTTGACTTCTGTTCATTCTCCCCTAAGAACCCCTCAGCTGGGACCCTTGCATGCACTCTCTCCGACCCACCATGGATATAGTATAGGGGATGCTCTGACCTGATGATCAACTTGGGGCTTGGAACAAATCCTGGCTTGACCTGAGTTGTGACTCTGGACATGATCATCACTGGCTTTATTTGTTTGTTTGTTTGGTTTTTGTTGTTTTGTCCCTGGCCCTGAAGGAAGTCCGTGGCATATTCCAGGGTTCCAATAAATATTTGTTAAATGATAAAATGGTTCTAATTCAGTGTCAATTGCATTCAAATCCTGATCCAGAGGGTTTTTAAATGATGTGTGTGTATTGAGTCTTTGCCTGCATGTATGTATGTGCACCACATGCCTGCTTAGTGCCTGAGGAGTCCAGAAGAGGGCATCAGGTGTCCTGGCAACTGTATGGGTGCTGGGAACCAAAGCCAGGTCCTCGGCAAGAGCAGCAAGTCCTCTGAACTTCGGAGTCTCTTCAGCTCCCCAGAGCATTTAAATGTTACTAACCAACTAAATGTTCACAACCCCCAGGGAGACTGGTCCTCTTTTCCTATCCACTTTCCAGACAGGAAAGTGGGCACAGACAGATGACCGCATTGGCTCACAGCCATACATATGGGAAGTGAAAGATTGGAGGATTTAAAAGCGCAGCAACAGTCTTAGCTATCAAAGCAATGTCACATTACAGCTCAGTTCATTTCCTTTTTATATTACTTACTTTTTTTTTTTACATTTACTCATTCATTTATCAGAGGGTGCTCATGCCATGGCACACATGTGCACGTGTGCAGACTGCAGCATCCAGTCCTCTCCTTCCACCATGCGGGTCCCAGGATCAAACACAGGCTGGCAGGCTTGGCAGCAAGTGCCTTTGCCCACCAAGCCACCTTACAGGCTGGGCGGAAAGAACTCAGTTCAGCTCCTTCCCGGCACTCAGTCCATCTAGCTGCAGGAAAAACTGCACATGCGAAAGTGTAATAAGAGTGAGTGCATCTGAATCATGGAGTGAGAGGCAGTAAAGAAGGCGACCATCATTTTCAAACTGCCCGGATTCAGTTCACGGAGGTCAGTACTGAGCGGCATCATACCTGCTAGTCAAAATCAAGTCAGAGGACAAGGAAGCATGCCTCAAATGGCATGTTTCAGATGCTCTGCAGCTGCCCGTGGCTGGTGGCTGCTAGAACATAACTGCTGTAGCAAAAAATCTGGACAAGGCTAAGTGGGGCAAAAGACGACACAGACGTTCTGCTCAGCTCTTGGAGAGAGATCGCCGGCACAAGGAAGAACTCAGAGCTGGAACTATATAGAACCTTCTGGTTGTTAGGCGGACTTGCTTGCTGTGTGACCTCTTATGAGTCACAACCCTCTCTGAGCCTCCCATTCCTCACCCAAAATGAGGGTGTTAGCCGAGGTGATGTGGCCTGTCCCCTTGCAGCCTGGGCCTCCTATGATTCACCAGCTTGTGTGTCACCTGGAGCCATGCAAGGAGGGTGCAAGATGCTCACACACAGGTTTAGTGCAAAGCTACAGACTCCCACCCCCAGCCCACCCCCAAGCACACCCCCGAGGCACAAGGAGCCTACTGTTTCTTGGTTTAGACCTCTGGGAGTTTGTCTTTCCTTCCCACTCTCCTTCCACCACCTGAACTCTGCCCACCTCCTTCCCTTCCGCATTCCGACACCTGTCAGCACCTACTCTCTCCCTCTTCATCTCCCCATCCCATCACCCCAGGCTCTCAGAAGACTGGACGCCCCTCCCCCACACCTGGGAACGCTTCTCAGAACCGGGCATGGGGGGAACCCCCAAGGAAGCCGGCTCCAAAAGGTGTTCCTGTCACCGGCAGAAGCCTGTATTCCAGGGCCCCTCCCGGAGCAGGAATCTGGGGCCCTGGTTGAGTGCCAGCCCCACCCACGTTATAATTAGGGAGAGGGAAAGAGAGGGAGTGAATCCCTGAGGGGAGGGTGGGGGAAGCTTCCGGGATCTTGGGGGTTAAAAGGGAAGGTCTGGCCAGGGGTCCCTGGTCAGAGGACTGTTTGCAGCCCACACTGCAGGGCAAGAGACACTTCTGACTTTCCTCCCCTCTTCCCACGGGCGACTCCCAGGTGAAGTGGGATGCACCCCACCCTGGTTGGGGTGGATGGCGAGAGGATGGGTGGGGACCCTCGGGCAACGGGGCAGCAACCCTTTTGTAGCCCTGATTTCCCTGTAACATGGGGAAGTCCCTCAGCTCTGAGGTTAGGAAGAGGCTCCCACGGGCTCTAAGCAGGACCCTCACCCACCCACGAAGGAGCGTGGACCTGGAGCTCAGCCTGGCTGGTGGCCAAGAAAGGCTGGGGCACAAATCGCTCCCTTCTGGAGAAGAGAGGTCTGAAGTCCCGAGCGCCCCTGGAGAGGGTCCCGCTGAGGTGGCCCAGGCACTCCGAGGCAGGGGTCTTGACTGAATATCTGTTTTAGCCCTCCACTCCGGCCTCTGCAAGCCAGTGTCAGCCATGAGGGCCCCGCTCCTCTACTTCTCCACTGCCTCTAGCACCTTGGCCCTAGTGAAGCTGTTGCTGCCGCTACTGATGATGCAACTCTGGGGTGAGCCTGGGGCCGGGGGCGACGGGAGGGAAGGACCAGGACCATACTCAGCTCGCCCTCCTGGGGGCCGGGCACCCACAGAGCCATTCCAAGAAAGATCCATCCTCCAGTGGGCTCTTGGCCCCAGGTGCCGCGCCCCACCGGAACAGAACCCAGCCCCTTCGCTCCATCAGCTTCTCTGCCTCTCCTGCTTTGCATGCTTTCTCCTCACCCCTTGCTGACCCATTGCATCCCTGCCTATTCCTAAACGAGGTCCTCTAGTCTGCTGTGCCTCTTCCCATCCTTGGACTAGACCTACCCTTCCCTCCTTCAGATCCCTTTCCACCTGCTTAGTGCTTCACAGCGTTCTGTCCCACTGTCCCACTGAGTCCCTGTCTCCTGCTCCTCACTGCCCGCGCTGTGTTCCTGTCTCCAGCTCCTCACTGTAACACTGTCGCCGCCCCTCACTGCTCCGCTGTGCTGTCTTCCTTTTACCGCCCCACTGTATTCTGTCCTTACTACCCAACTGATTCCGTCTCTGCTCCTCTCTGCACCCCGCCCCTCTCCTACCACAGTTCTGGGCTTGCATCTGGTCTCTGCCCCGCAGGGTAAAGCCCTGCCTTTCCTACACACGGTCTCCCCCAGGCCCTCCTCCATCCTCAGTCCTGGGGTGTCTTCGTCCCATTCGTTCTAACCCCTCTTGCCCTTTCACGCCTCTCTGCAGCCAGTTCATAGGGTTCCCTAATTATCCCACGGTTCACGATCCAGCTGCGCCCCCTACAGACCAATCCTGTGAAGCTCGCCACTGACCCGGTACCCAGCCCCGGCCAGGCGAGCCCTGATCCCCGGGCCCCTGCTTCTCTACCCAGCCGCGCAGGCGCTGTTGCTCCCGGGAAACACCACGCGCGGGGACCTTGAGGCGTCTAGCGTCCGCTGCACGCGTGACTCGCAGCCCTGGCAGGTCTCCCTCTTCCATAACCTCCAGTTCCAATGCGCGGGTGTCCTCGTGGACCGGAGCTGGGTGCTCACGGCCGCACACTGCTGGAGAAAGAAGTAAGGGATGCCCCAGAGGCAGCCAAGGAAGGGCGGGGAGGATGGGGCTCCGGCACTCGCCCAGCTCCGGTCGGGTTAGGGGCAGCTGCCATTCTACAAAAAGAGGCAGGATTCGAGCTGCACCGCCAGAGGATTCCGTGGGCCCATCGCACCTGTCAGCAGAAATCAGGGCCTGTCACAGTCAGTATTTAAGACAAAACAAAAACCTGTCGTTCCCTCATATGCCTGTCACGCAGGGAGAAAGGACCAGGTGACTAGGAGAAGGGAGAGGTGGGCGTACTCAGAGAGTTGAGATGTCAGCCTTTAACCCTCAAATTTCTACTCTCTTCCCTCAGACCAAGGGGTTCAAGTCCCCAACCTTCCTCCCTCAGACCCAGACTCAGGATTCCAGGCTCCAGCCTCTTTCATCAGACGCAGGGGTTCAGACCCTAGCCTTCTGCCTCAGTCCCAAGGGACCAGCCATAGCTTCTCTCCCAGACTTCTCTGATCTCAGGAGCCCCACTTCACTTCCAGACCCTCTGACCCGAGGACTGAGAGCAGGCTCTGTCTCCATGAAGGCTTTACCTCTATCTGACTCTTCCTCCCTCTCCCCCAGGCCACTGAGGGCTCGAATTGGGGATGACCACCTGCTGCTTTTCCAAAAGGAGCAGCTTCGGTCCACGAAATCCCCCGTTTTCCACCCCAAGTACCAGCCTTGCTCAGGCCCCATCCTGCCACACCGCTCAGATGAACACGACCTCATGATGCTGAAGCTGAGCAGTCCTGTCGTGCTAACGCCCAGCGTGCATCCTGTGCAACTGCCCTTCCGATGCGCCCAGCCAGGGCAGGAGTGCCAGGTCGCAGGCTGGGGGACCACAGCCGCCCGCAGAGGCAAGAACTGGACTGAAGGAGTGTACTTTAAGGGAGGAGGGCTGGACTCCTGGGTTTGAGGGAGGAGGCTGGGGCTGGGACCCTGATTCTGAGGGAGGAGGCTTAGGGAGGACCCCAAGGGTCTGAACAGCTGTGTCTAGGGTGGATGAGTGGGGTTAGGTCCCCTGGGGTGTGCAGGGGGAAGGCTTGGGGCTGGAGCCCAGGTCTGGAGGAGAGGGCTGACTGGTCCCTGTGTGACTGGCCTGTTCTTCTCAGTGAAGTACAACAGGAGCCTGAGCTGCTCCAGGGTAACTCTCCTTAGCCAGAAGCAGTGTGAGGTCTTCTACCCGGGCGTGATCACCAACAACATGATTTGTGCTGGGCTGGACAGAAACCAGGACTCTTGCCAGGTAAGGACGGGCCAGGAAGCATATCTGTCTCCTGCATAGCAGGGCAGAACAGTGAAGAGCTGGCTCTGCTGGCTGTCTTCCCTCACTTCCCTCCCGAGTCCTAACCCTTTCCCAACCTACTTCCTCCCGCAATCCATTTCTCACCCTACCAACCTCTATCCTTGATCCTTCTCGGTCCCTCACCCCGATGAGCCACAGTTCCAAATGCAAACCCGTCACATCTGTGCTCTCTCTTCCCAACTCTGCATCGCCTTACCACCCCAACTTGTAACACCACTCCAGCCCCAGGCCGGCATCTTCTGTGTCCCAGCCCAACAACAGCCCTCCAGACAGTGGCAGCTCTCACTTCATGGTGTCTCCTTCCTCTTACCCTCAGAGTGATTCTGGCGGACCGCTGGTATGTGACAACACTCTGCATGGCATCCTCTCATGGGGCATTTACCCCTGTGGTGCTACCCAGCATCCAGCTGTCTACACTGAGATCTGCAAATACATTCCCTGGATCCAGAGAGTCATTCGTTCCCCATGACCAGCCTCTCACACCCTTCTTCCCCAACCCCTTCCATCCTGTCATGCCCGCTCACACCTCTGAGCATGCATCCTCTCCCCTCATCCCCTGCCCACTCCTGTCCTCTGCTTACAAGTGCAGGAAATGGTGGCCGAGAAACCTCCAGTACCTCAAGGAAGCTGGCAATCCCCCAGTCTCTGAGTGTCATCAGAGTCATTCAACCTGGCTTCCTCTACCTCCCTCTTCCGTGTGACTGAGGCAAGCCTGGGACTCTCTCTGTGCCTTGGTTTCCTGTCTGAAAAATGGGGACAATGAATTGTCTACCTCTTGCATATGTTGTATAGAGATCATGATGGAATGTGCATGTGTGGATTTTATGGTAATTGTCGCGGAGACGTGGACACAGTCTGGTGAGCTCTGATTAAACACTACCTGATCTGACCTCCAGAGTGTGTGCTTCTGTCTGGGATCAGGGCCAGTGAGTACACACAAGTGTCATAAGTGTCAGGAACAAGGAAGAGGCTCCACACTGCCACCCACAGCATCTTCAGAGTCCCTTCATCTCTTAGGGACCTCAGTTCAGGTAAAACTGGATTTCATGACAAGCCAGTGTGCAGTAGAGCTGGAGGTTTGTTTTGTTCCTTAAAATTACATGTATGTCGTGTATGTGCACGTATGCATGCACACAGCATAGTACGTGAATGGAGGTCAGAGGTATTTGGCTCTCTCCTTCTACCGTGTGGGTCCCAGAGTTTGAACTCAGTCGTCTGGCTCAGCCACTGAGCTGTCTCGACGGATCTTGTTAATTAAAAAAGTATTTATGTGCATGTGTGCAGACACATGCATAGACATGAGGATACTCCAGGAGCCAGTTCTTCCCTCCCGTGTGTGGATTCTGTCAGGCTTGGTGGTGTCTTTACCCGCTGAGCCAGCTTACTGGCCCAAGTTGGAGTTTATTGCAAGAGATTTTTTTTTTTTTTTTTTTTTTTTTGGTTTTTTTGAGACATGGTTTCTCTGTGTAGTTTTGCCCCTTTCCTGGAACTCGCTTTGTAGACCAGGCTGGCCTTGAACTCACAAAGATCAGCCTGCCTCTGCTGGTGTGCGCCACCACCGCCCGGCTAACAAGATTTTTAATCATAGATTTTAAGCACAAGGGTTAAAAGAAAGAGAGGCACTTGGGAAGAAAGCAGTATACACCGAAGTCCATAAGCATGGCCTTCTTTTTATCACTGTATTCATATATATATTTGTGTGGATGCATGCAGACGTGCAAGTGTGTATGCGCGCGTGCGTGCGTGCATAGGTCAAAGGACAATTTGTGAGAGTCTGTTCTCTCCTTCCCCTGTGTGGATTCCAGGGATCGAACTCAGGTCCTTAGGCTTGCCAGCATGTGATTTTACCCACTGGATTATCTCACCTGCCCCAGGGGTAGGGCTTCTCCAAGAAGAATCCGGCTCATTGGTTTTAACAATAACCAAAGTGGGATTTTCAATGGGGTTTGGAGTTACCATTATATGATATCTCATTATATCCATATAAGTATGCCATCACATCTAAATAAGATCACAGGGTGGCTTCTGGGTGCACCTGGTGGGATTACAGAAGAGAACGTGGAACTCCAGATCAGGGGGCTCATCTGTGGAAGAAAGTCCTCAGGCAAGGAGAGAGGCCCCAGGTCAGACACACTTGGCTCTTTGGCCCAGATTACTGAGAGTTTAGAATTCTTATGTGAAAATATTTCTATATAAAATAAATGTTGGACCAGCCAGTTAGCTCCTTGGCTCACACAAGTGGAAGGACCATCCCATGCACACCATGACTCACACATGCGGGAATACACCCAAAATAAATAAATGTGAAAAATATTAAGAAAGAAAAGAAGGGTCTAGAGAGAGGGCTTAGCAGTTAAGAGTGTGGCCTGCTCTCCAGAGGACGTGGATTCAACTCCTGGCATCCACCTGGCAGCTCAGGACCAGCTGTAATTCCAGTTGCAGGGGCTCTGGTGCTCTCTTCCGGTCTCCAGGCATGCACATGGTGCACAAGCATACAGGTGGACAACACCAATACACATAAAACTCAGAGATTTCCAATATGGGCTGGGAAGATGGCTCAGTGGTTAGGAGTGTGTACTGCTCTTGCAGAGGACCTTGAGTTTAGGTCCCGGCACACAAGGAGTCAGATGTTTCTGGCCTCCCCAGGCACCTACACACATATCCATGTACCTATCTACACACACACACAAATACACGTGGTTTTAAAATAATAAATAAACATAACTCTTACCAACAAAAACTAAAACAAACAACTCACCATGGTTAATTGTGCTGGAAGCCCTGGCTCTTAGCTGGTGAGGAACTTCGGCTAGACTCTGGGGTAAGGGACCCTTCTCCATCATTTTCCCTTTCTGTCCTGCCTCTCCTACCCGTCCACAGGTCTGATGGGAAAATCAGATTCTCCATTCCCCCAAGCTTTTGGAAGCGTCATTTAACCACTTCCTCTTCCCTTCCCACTAGGTCTCATTTTTGGGTCCACCCAACACCAGTTCTTCCTGTCCTGGCAGGAACTAGCCTGGTTTTGGGTCACCTGACACACTCTCTACCTTCCTAGGGGCCCCATGCAGCATCCATGCCCACTCCCAGGTGCAGCAGGGAGCCCCCCTGTAGGAGTTAGGAAAAACTGTGCCCTATGTTAAGGGGCTCTGAAGGTTTTGTCAAAGAGATTATTTTCCTCATCCTGCTATGGTCTGTGGGTAAATGTTTCTATTCTGAAAGGTGTATGGACTTCTTCACAGAGGCCAGATGAAACAGAAATGTGTTTGAGCAGCCTGATTTAGCCTAGACCTAAATAAAGGGAATACAGAAATCTTGGCAGAGGGGAATTTAGTTTGGGTCTTGAAGGATGAGTAAGAGTTCATCAGAAAAAGGATATAGAGACAGGTGTTCACTTACTCAATCAGCACATTTCCCCTTCCAAACACCAATTAATTGAGACTGTTGTCTGCCAGGCCCAGTGTGGGAAGGGCAGAAAATAATGAACATGGAAAGGTCCCTGTTTCCAGCAAAGCCCACAGTGTTGATATCCAAGGTCAGAACATGGAGTCTGACCCATGGCCTCCTTCTGGTGGCTCTTCCCCCATGCCACACCATTAGCATACTCAGGAAATGTCAATCCTGTGTGTCATCTGAGGATCTGAAGCAGAGTAAGGAGGGTCTTGCAGACCAGCCTCATGTTTGGAGGTAATTCACCCATGTCCTCTGCCAGGCCCCAGAGATGACTCCAACCAAGCCCTACCCCCAGGAAGCTACTCATTAGGTTGAGAAGACAGGCAAGTCTCACATTCCTGTCATTCAGGTCACTTCCTCCAGGAGGCCTTCCTGGGTTGCCATAGACCAAGTGTCCCATGTTGGTTTCTGATCTCAGTGGCTCCACCCAGTTCCCGTGTGGCGCCTGTCACAGCTCCTGTTGTCCTGTTTGTGTCTTTATTTGATACCGTCCTCCGCATCGCACACTACTACAACCTACTACCCTGAAACAGAGCTATCGGCTATGACAGACTTCTGCATTTTAAATAAGATAATAGAAACAAACTTCTTATTTAAGTTCGGGCTGTTGAGGGGCTGGAGACGGCTCAGTGGTTTAGAGCACTGGCTGCTCTTCCAGAGGACTCAGACTCAATTCCCAGCACCCACATGGTGGCTCACAACCATCCATAACTCCAGTTCCGGGGGCCCAATGCCTTCCTCTGACCTCTGCAGATACCAGGTATGCACATTATACACATACATACATACATCCAGAAAAAAAAATTCATGCCATAAAATGAAATTCTAAAAGTCTAATTTTTTAAAATAAAATCTCACTCTAGATGATTGGGCCGGCAAGAAGACGCAGTGGGTAAAGGTGCTTGTTGCCAAGCCTGATGGCCCGGGTTTGATCTCCAGGATCCATGTAGTGGAAAGAGAGAAACGACTCCCACAAGTCGTCCTTTGACCTCCACACATGCTCTGTATCATGCCCACATACAAGCAATTAAATAAATGTAATTTTTAAATGGTGGCTGAGATGGCTTAGCAGTTAAAGGGCCCTTGCTGCTCTGACATGAGAGCCAGAGTGAGGCCTGGCACTCACAAACACCCGCAACACACAAGATAAATCCTTTTTACAGGACAGCTATTAACATCTACTTTTTTAAAGATCTATTTTATCTTTATTTAATTTTATGCGTGTGTAGATGAGCATGTACCTCTGGATGCCAGAAGAGGGCATCAGATCTCCTGGATCTGGAGTTAAAAGTCACTATACAGGCTACTGATGTAGGTACTGAGAACGGAACCTGGGTCCCCTGAAGAGCAGCAAGTGCTCCTATCCACTGATTCGTCTCTCCAGCCCCTAGAATATGCTCTTGAAGCACATGTGCAGTCCTTAGCACGCAGCATCTCGTCCCAGCTCTCTGAGACAGCCACAAGTGAATGGGGAGTAATTGTGCCCTTGGCTGACGAGCACTTGAAGACTGAGCAGGGCTCTTTGGTGGATGAGAAGACAGTTTGTTGACCATTCTTCACATAGCAGGCGCTTCCCTTTCTTTTTTCTTTTGCATGTGTGTATGTGTTCATATGCACGTGTATATGTGTGTGCATGTGGAGGTCAGAGGTCCACATCATTTGTCTCCATCTCTTGATCTCCACCCTTTCTTCCTTTTGAAAATAACAGTTTTTAACTTTTTAAAAAATTATTTATCTATTTCATATGTGTGGGTGTTTTGCCTGCACATGTCTGTGCACTGTGTGAATACAGCACCCCAGGAGGCCAGATGAGAACATCCGATCCCTGGGGCTGGACAGCTGTGAGCCATCAGGTGGTTTTGAGGAACTGAACCCAGGTCCTCTGGAAGAGCAGCCAGTGCTCCTAATTCCTGAGCCGTCTCTCCAGCCTCACTACCTCTCCTTATTACATTTATTATTTTTAATTTGTGTGCGTGTGCATGGGATGGAGGCTGAGGGGTATCCACGCCACAGTGCGTATGTGGAGTTGAAGGACAACTTGTAAAACTCAATTCTCTCTTTCTTCCACCAGGTGGGTCCTGAGGATCAAATTCGGGTCAAGCTTGGCAGCAAGCACCTTTACCCACTGAGCTTTCTCATTGCTCCTCCTTGTTTTTTGAGACAGAGCCTCTGACTGAACCTAGAGGTCACAGATTGGCTAGCCTGGCTGGCCAGCAAGCCCCCAGGATCTGTCTCCATCTCCCCAGGGCTGAGATTTAAAGCACATGAGCCGTGGTGCCTGTTTGTTTGTTTGTTGGTGGTGGTAGTGTTGTTGTTGTTGTTGTTGGTGGTGGTGGTGGTGGTGGTGGTGGTGTGTTTGTGTGTTTTAAACAGGAGCATTGGTGATTGAACTCAGGTTTGCACACAAATGCGTTACCCACTGAACCATATCCCCAGGTTCTTATGAAAGTAACATCTGTTCATTAGTGCCATCGATGCCTCCCTGCAGCTCTGGTTAGTATTGCCATTTAACAGCCCTGGCAACTAAGTCATGCATCTAATCTTAACCTCCAAGAAAACTCAGAGTGCCCTGTCACAGGGAAGGGGTGTTTCAGGGAGCAGATCTCAACTTGATATTCAGGCTCCTGAGCAGCAGAAAGTGGACGGTGCTAGTGAGGGCCAAGTCAGCCTCGGCCTGGAGAAAGCACGGAAGGCATGCCAGCAGAGGGGCGTTTAGCTTGAGTCTTGAAGATGAGTAAGAGTTTATCAGAAAAAGAAGGATATGGGGAAAGACATCCACTCAATCATTGGCATCTTTGGAGGACTCCAGAGAGCCCCACCCAGAACAGGGTGACACTAGGGACAGAAATGAGTCAGACCCAGTCTGGGCTCTCCAGGGGATTCACCCTATGCTGGGAGGGAGAAGCAGCAAAGACCGACAAAATACAGGTGGGGGAGATGGGTAAGGACAATGCAGCAGGTGTGAGGCCCTGGGGGTGCTAGAGGAAGGGGAAGGGGGGAGACTTGGGCTCCGTACCAGGCAAGTTGAGTCCCTGGGTTCTTGGGGTGCTTGGGACTATGGGAAAGGTTATGGCAAGAGTGGGTTAGTCCAGATGGGGCCAGATTTCTCAACACCACAGGAGAGGCTGTGAGCTTGAGGGAAGGAGCCCTGATCCCAGTCCCAGAACAGGTTTCATTTGGTGGAGAGAGCATCATTGGGAGATTCATCCATTCTCTCTCATAATTCTCTCTCTCTCTCTCTCTCTCTCTCTCTCTCTCTCTCTCTCTCTCTGCTCTCCCTCCCTCCCTCCCTTTCTCTTCCTTCTTCTCTTCCTCCTCCTCCCCATCTCCTCCTCCTCTTCCTACAAGCCACAGAACATTCTGGACCCAGATCTCACAGCCTGAGGTCATGGGAAGTGAACCCCCACCCTCTTAAGGCTCTGACAGAACCTCTCCAAGGCCCAGCACCTCCTCCACATTTAGCCTATTCTGCTTAGCTAGGAGCCCTCACGGAGAGTCCCTCTTGCACCCACCTTCTCTCCCAGAGGACCCTGGCATCAGACCGTCCCCTCCCCCGGGGACATTTCTCAACCCTGATTAATCACAGGGGCGGCCCCGGGGAGGAGGAAGGAAGATCTCTATGGCTTACCATAAAGAAGGTCAGGCGCCCAGCCTCTGGACCTGCGCCCAGGGCCATGAAGCTGGGACTCACCTTGGTGTTGCTCTCTCTGCTGGCAGGTGAGAAGCCCAGCCCCATGCCCTCCAACCCCATGCTACCCTATGCGGTGTCCTCTGCCTCTGCACTCCCTACCTAGCATGCTGCTTCTGACCCCTGTGTCCTCCACTGCACCACAGGCCACTGTGGGGCCAACACCCGCGCCGTGGGAGCCCGGGAATGCCAGCTCCATTCTCAGCCTTGGCAGGCGGGCCTTTTCTACTTCACGCGGCAGCTCTGCGGAGCCACGCTCATCAGTGACCGATGGCTGCTCACAGCTGCCCACTGCCGCAAGCCGTGAGTGTCCAGGGCTGGCCAGGCCCAGCGGGGGCTGGGAAACGGAGGAGGTAAAGGGCTGAGGTGGGGGTTGGGGCTCGGGGTTGGAGGCAGAAGAGGTCTGACACCAGGCCAGGGCGCTTAGGGACCTGCTCAGACACCTTATTCTAAGACTCAACAGGTAGGCTCTTCAGGGCCTTGCTGTGTAGTCCTGCCTGTCCTGGAACTTGCAATTTTGACCAGACTGGCCTGGAACACAGAGAGCCACAGACATCTGCCTCCCCGGAGTGCTGGGATGACAGGTATCCTAGTCCAACCAGGAATTCAAGATCATCCACAGTTACACAGAGAGTTCTATGCCAGCTGGGATACATATGACTCTCTCAAGAAAGGGGCGCGGGGCTGGGGCGTGGGGGGAGTGATGGAGGGAACAGAAAAGAGAGAGGATGAAGAGAGAAGGGAAAAGAAGGAGTGATGGGAGAGGAAGGAGGGGAGGGGTGAAAGAAAGACAGATGGAGAAAGACCTAGAGAAAGATGGAAGGGAAAACTCTAGAATCCTATAGTCAGAAAGTATTAGATGTTTCAGCCAGTGTTTGGAATAGAGAGATGAACTCTATTAGACTGATGAACATGTAAAATCTGGTGCGTTTAGCCGGGTGGTGGTGGCGCATGCCTTTAATCTCAGCACTTGGGAGGCAGAGCCAGGTGGATCTCTGTGAGTTCGAGGCCAGCCTGGGCTATCAAGTGAGTTCCAGGAAAGGCGCAAAGCTACACTGAGAAACCCTGTCTCGAAAAACCAAAAAAAAAAAAAAAAAAAAAAAAAAACCTGGTGGGTTTAATGTCCCAGAATTCCACCACTGCAGAGTCTTATGGACCAAGAGGGCTTCTCTCAGGGGCTGTTAACTGTGGCTGTTCAACGTTTTCTGAATCAAATGTTTATAATTGACTGGTGAAACCCTTGCCTTACTGTCCTAGACTTGGGAGTCTAGAATCTTTGAGCATTAGGTTTAATGCAGACAATCTTAAAATCCTGGAGTTTGTTTTTGAGACAGGGTTTCACATAGCCCAGACTGGCCTTGAACTTGCTATGTAGCCAAAGATGGCCTTGAACTCCTGTTCTTACTTCTACCTCCTGAGTGCTGGATGACAGGCATTCATCCAGGACGAAGATCTCAGATTTTGTGATGAAATAAGATGTAGAATGTTAGACGCATGAATCAATACAGTTCCCTAAGTTGAGCATCACAGAATCCAGAAGCATGGGCAATGAGGTATATTAGACTCTTAGAATTCTAGGATCCTGGTTCTGGGTGTTCTAGGGTCCTAGACCCCATGAGGTGAAAGAATTCTCTGTTCATTGCTCCTGGCCAAGGTCACCCAGGCTGTTCCAATATTCTCGCCAGGAATTTCCCAATATGCATCCCTCCAAGATTAGTGCCATCTTGTGCTGAGAGAGTGATGTATTGATTTAGTCCCAGAGATAAGAGGAGAATAGGAAGGGCTGTGGGGATGCAGGAAGAGTCAAGGAGGCACCAAAGGGCTAGCTTCTGCACCCCCAGATTGTCAGAGAGGGATAGACACAGAAATAACACCTCACACTCCCCAAACCCTGAATTTTCAATCATCACCATCAAAGGTTGGAGGCTAGGGGACATGGAGGAGACCTTGGGAAGTCCCCAACTGTCCACAGCATGGACTCAGAACAGAACAAGTTTTCTGGGGCTGCAGCAGGAGAACCTAAGGTTAGATATGGAAAAGAAATGCCTGGGCAATAAAGGATATTATAGGTGGGAGTGGCGTTAAGGCCTCTTGGAAAACTTGGACTTTTTTCATGTTCCACCTCCCTCCAGACACATCTTGAAAACACTTAAAGCTACTCCCACAGAAGCCACCAGACCTGTGGGGGAAGGGGCAAGGTTGTGTTTGTGTGGTAGGTGGGATCCCCATGCATGCACAAGGTACTAGTGGACCCAGGTCACCACTGAAGCCCCAGGATAGGGAAGAAGGTGGGCGACTCCGTAAAGTAGGCTAAGAGCCTCAGAGAGGGTATATGGCTGTGGAGGGGCACACGGTCCCTTGGGGGACTGAGCCACCTGTCCCCAGCCTGATCTCTGACCTGTCCTCAGGTACCTGTGGGTCCGGCTTGGGGAACATCACCTGTGGCAGTGGGAGGGCTCTGAGAAGCTGCTTCTGGCCAGAGACTTCTTCCCCCATCCTGGGTTCAATTCGGATCTCTCTGCCAATGACCACAATGATGACATCATGCTGATCCGGCTACCCAGGAAGGTCCAGATGAGTGCCGCTGTACAGCCCCTCAACCTCAGCCAGAGCCTGCCAACCGTGGGCTCCCAGTGCCTTATCTCTGGCTGGGGCAGCGTGTCCAGCTCCAAATGTACGGACATGCCCTTGAGCCTGCGCATTTCTTATCATCTCCCCTCTCTGCTCCTCTTCTCCCTCCACCTCTTCCTCCATCTTCTCTTCTTCCCCTCCCCCTTTCTTCTCCTTCTTCTTCCTCCATCTCTCCCCTCCTTCCTCTTCCTTCTTCCTCCTCTTCTACTCTTTCTCCTCCTTTTCTTCTTCCTCTTTCCCCCTCTTCCTTCTCCTTTCCTCCTTTTCTTCTTCCTCCTTTCTTCCTTCTCCTTTTCTTCTCCTCTTCATCCCATCCTCCTCCTCCTTTTTTCCCTCCCAGCCTCACCCCTGGGATGTGTTAGCTCCCAGCCTAGCCTCAGATTCAGTGAGAGACCTTGTCTCAAGGTAATAATACAGGTCCTCCTTTGGCCTCTGTATATTCATACACAGTTGTGTATACCCACACGTGTGCATATAACACATACAAACACACAGAAAATCCAGGGCAGGGTATGGTGGTGCAAGTCTTTAATCCCAGGACGTGGGAAGCAGAGGCGAGCAGATCTCTAGGAATTTGAAGCCAGCTTGGTCTGCATAGAAAGTTCTAGCTAAGGCTTCATATTGAGATTTTTGTCTCAAAAAACAAAAAAGTATAAATAAACAAATACTAAAATTCAAAGAATGGGCAAAAAGGTGTTCACATTCTCAAAGTAGCATCCACTTGGCAGGATCAATAATACAGGCTACCCCTCGGAACATTAGTAGAGGCTGCACCCCAGGGATTCTGTCTGCAAGAAATCAAGTACTACACTGTGCTGTCCACTTCCTGTTAACATCTCTGGACTCTTTTCTCTGCGTGTCTGCCTTGCCATTTGCCCCTGACAGTGGTTTTCCCCTCAGGGGTGTCCATCTCCCTCACTGGTCTCTATTCATCCCTGTGAGTTATACACACACATCTTCCCTCTTTTTCCCTCTCCCTTTTGGTCTTTTCCCCTCTTAGACGGCTGTTCTTCTGCAGCCTTGTGATTATCTAGGTTGACATCTCTTACCTCCATCTTTGAGTCTTGGCCCTATGGCTCTGCAGGAGTCCTGGGGAAGGAAGGGCTGCAGGGAAGGATCTGCAGGGTGCTGTCTGGGATTCTGGGAACATCCTCCATCCTCTACCTTCTTCCCCAACAGTACAGTACCCAATGACACTGCAGTGCGCCAACATCAGCATCCTGGACAACAAGCTCTGTCACTGGGCGTACCCAGGCCACATCTCTGAGAAGATGCTGTGTGCTGGCCTGTGGGAGGGCGGCCGAGGCTCCTGCCAGGTGAACCACCCCCTGCAGGGAGATGGAAGCCTTTTTCTAAACCTTAGGGCAGGAGATGGCTGGAACCACAGACTCCAGGACCTAAGGAAGAAGGGTCCTGGGGATCTAGGCTGATTCTGGGATCTAGGGATTCTGGGAGCCCAGGATGCTACATGGTGGGGTGAGGATGAGATGTGTGAGCTTTTATTCCTGGGTCTGAGGGAGGAGAGACTAAACCAGGCCTCCTGGGTGCTGAATGGCAGGAAACAGGAGGCTTTCTCAGAAGGGAGCTTCGATTCTCATGAACAGATCCAGCTAACAGCTCTGCTCTTCATGTATAGGGTGACTCTGGGGGACCCTTGGTGTGCAACGGAACCCTGGCAGGTATAGTGTCTGGGGGAGCTGAGCCTTGTTCCAGACCCCAGAGACCCGCTGTCTACACCAGCGTATTCCACTACCGGGACTGGGTTCAAAAAACCATGGAAGAAAACTGAGTCCATGCTAAGGACAGACTGGAGAGGAAGATGGATAAAGGACGGGAAGATACTGTAGGGCTCCACAGCTCCAGCTTCTCTGCCCTAGACCTCCAACCTTCACATGGTCACAGTACATGACCATGAAACTCTACCCCCTCAGGCTCTGCCCCTCTGACGCCACTCCTTAGGCTCCGCCCCAAGACTCCACCCCCTTAGGTCATCTGCCCTCTTGGGTTCTGCTCCCAGGCAAAGCAATTATAAGACCACGCCCCCTCAGAACCCAACAGAGACACGCCTCCTTTGTTTTTGACCCAGACAACATGACTTTAATCACCACTCTCTGGAGTAGCCCAACCCTCAAGATCACCTCCAAGAAATATCTTTTACTAAATAGCTGAATCTCTCCAAATTTTACCGTGTCGGATTTCTTCTCTGGACTCCACTCCGCGTGGCCTCACCTCCGCTGCTGTCAGGCCTGCGTTAACACTCCCCACATGGACTTCAGACGATTTGGGGTTCTGCCCAAGCTGTGTCGTGGGTTTGATTCTTGAGAGAGGAGCCACTAGATGAATCAGAATAAACCATAGGGGCAGTGACTTCCTGTCGTCTGTGATGTGGGATGAAGGGTGCTCACAGGTGGGAAAGAAAGGGCAAATGAGGGAACGGCACCAGCCGAACCCTTGCGCTAACCCTAACAACGAGCCCTATTGCGGCACTTTAGGACTCCAGCCAAGGCTGGCCCCGCCGCCCCAGGGGGGAGGGGAAACCAGGTCACAGCGCCACCCGAACCTGCCTACCCAGATGCCCCGGGCCGGCTGCTGACCCACCCTCCAAAGTCCCCAGCAGAACGCACGCCATCCCTACCTTCCACAGAGCACAGCTCCGACAGAAGACAGTCAGTCCCCTGCTCCTATGACCCTGGAGAACAGCCCAGGCCTCCTCCTTCAGATTCAGCCTCCACCCTAAGACTCACCTTAGCTCTCCTTCCTCAGACCCAAGGGTTCAGACGAGGTATTCAAATCCCAGCTCGCTTCCCTCGGACTCGGGGATTCAGGCTCCACCTTCCTCCCTCACACTCTCGTCCAAGCTGCAGTTCGCCTCTCTCAGACCCAGATATCCAAATACCAGCCCTCTTCCCTTCGACCCAAAGGTGCAGACCCAGCCCTCCTCCCTCAGACTCGGGGATCCAGATCCTAGCCTCCTCCCTCAGATCCAAGAGACCAGATTCCAGCTGCTTCCCTCCCTCTGACCCAGCTCTTCCCGTTCTAGGCCGGGGGTCGGTGCATAGCCCCTCCAGTCCTCACCTCGGCTTCCGAGACTCCAGCCCCTCCTCCTAAAGTCGCTCAGCCCCCGCCCCTCCTCGCGCGCTGGCGGGCTCAGTCGCACCGCGGCCAGGTGCGGGCAGGAGGCGGAGCCATGGGCAGGGCTTCCTAGTTAAAAGGCTGAAAAATCGTGTACCCAACACACCGAAGGAAGTCCGGGGGCCTCTTCCACCGAGTCCGAGTGACCCCTCCCCCTGCATTCTGGAAGGTGAGGCGCAGAGGTCCCTAGACACGGATCTCAGGCGCAGGGATCTCCCCCTCCCCTGAGCCCAGAACCCCCAAGCCATACATCCTTTCCCTCAGGATTTTCAAGCGGGCCTTCTACTTCCCTCCGCCCCAAAAGGTTGGAGTCACAGCTTTAGATCTTTCTCCCCCGTCCCACGAGTGAGCCCCAGATCATCCTTCCTTTAGAGTGTCGGGATCCCTACCAACAAGCTGTCCCACACGCGAAATTCCGGCATCTAGAGCTCTGCCCCAGCTTCCTCAGACCCCCAACTCCATCCTCCGGAAACACCTCCTCTTCTAGTTCCCAAAACAAGATCTCAGGCTCCTCCCTCGGACATCCTCTCAGCTCCACCCTCTTCCTCAGAGGCCACCATGGGACGCCCCCCACCCTGTGCCACCCAGACGTGGATCCTTCTGTTTCTGCTGATGGGAGCGTGGGCAGGTGAGGTGGATAGGTGCTATCACCCAGGGCCTTCAGTAGGGTGGGCGTTACCGGACTCTGAGTGAGCGTCTGCTGATATAGGGTGCATGTGGTGGTCTTGGGGACCGAGGGGCTTTCTCAGAAGTGGTCAGAAGTAGCAACATATGGTGGTAGTGGGTTGAGTTTCCCTTTAGATGCGTGGCTGCAGAAGGGACTCTTGTCGCCTGCCAGACAAGGAGTGAAATTTGAGTGTGGGCATATAAAGACCCATCTAGATGTATGTGGAAGCTTGGTGGGGGCTGTGCTTAGTGCTGATGAGTCTCAGGTCTCAATGAGTTTATATGTGTGGCCATGTGGCCGTGTTCTGATGGATGCCAGGACCTCATCTGTTGAAGTCATAAGAGATGACATGCAGAGGAACTGGCCTGTGTGTCCAATTGAACCCACAGTGGCTTTCCTGGCCCTGGCGCTGCCCCGGAGGGTGGCGACCCACCCTTCTCCCTCCTGATGCAGGACTCACCAGAGCTCAGGGATCCAAGGTCCTGGAGGGTCAGGAGTGTGAACCCCACTCCCAGCCTTGGCAGACAGCCTTGTTCCAGGGCCCGAGACTGGTCTGCGGGGGTGTCCTGGTAGGAGACAACTGGGTCCTCACTGCAGCCCACTGCAAAAAACAGTGAGTGGAGGGCTGGGCACAGATGGGTGCGACTCAAGGGAAGAGGGTGAGGGCTCCGTTTGAGGAGAAGTTAGCTTCCTGGGTCTGAGGGAGGAGGGCTAGGGAGGGGTAGGGAGGACCATTGAATCTGAGTCAGACGGCTGAACTCCTGGGCTTGATAGAAGAGGTTTGGGTTCTGAAGAAGGGTTGAGGAGAATGTCTACGTACCTCCAACTCCTGCCCGGGTTCCAACCTCCACCCGCCAACCCCTCTGTGCAGGAAGTACTCAGTGCGCCTGGGAGATCACAGCCTGCAGAGTAGAGATGAGCCAGAGCAGGAGATCCAGGTGGCTCAGTCTATCCAGCATCCTTGCTACAACAGTAGCAACCCAGAAGATCACAGTCACGACGTAATGCTCGTTCGAATGCGCCATTCAGCAAAACTCGGGGACAAAGTAAAGGCCATCAACCTGACCAATGAGTGTCCCAGAGTTGGCCAGAAGTGCACCATATCAGGCTGGGGCACTGTCACCAGTCCTCGAGGTAATAAGCTGGGTACTTACAGAGAGGGTGAAGAGACGGCAGGCAGCCCCTCGGACGCCACTGCAGATCTTATTTCTAAACACACCTTGACCTACACACACCCTAAGAGTAGATAACAAAAGAGAAAAGTGAGCACAACATCAAGTTTTATGAAGAAGGGGAGAGAATACTGGGCGGGGGCGGGGTGGGAGTGGGAAGGACTGTAAGTTAATTATTTGCTGAGCAAGGGTGAGAACCCGAGTTCAGATTCCCAGCACCCACGTGCCAAGTGTGGCACCATGCACTAGTGCTGGGAGATGGAGATAGGTGGATCCCAGGGTTCGTTAGCAAACCAGTGTAGCCTAATGGATGAGATCTAGGTTCAGTGAGAGACCCTGTCTCAATACAAATATGTGGTGAAGTGTAGGTACTATTTGGTTTTTTAAATCATATGTATTTATTTGTGTTTGGATATGAGCATGTGCACATGTATGCACCCCCAGCACACATGCTAAGGGCAGAGGGCAGTCGGTAGGAATCACTCATTTCCTTCCACTCTATGGGTACTGGGGGCAGAACTCAGGTTGTGAGGTTTGACAGCAAGCAACTTCACCTGCTGAGCCACCTCGCCAGACCATGGTGTGCTCTCGTGATCACAGCACTGCGGAGCTAGATAGACAGGTGGATCATCCCGGGAACTCTCTGGCCAGGCTGAATTGATGGCTCAAAAAACAAGGTGGAATCCATCTTAAGGATCAACACCATTGGTTAACTGCTGAACATACAAACTCTCTCTCTCTCTCTCTCTCTCTCTCTCTCTCTCTCTCTCTCTCTCTCTCTCTCTAACCTGGGGCCCACAATAGAAATCTTGAATGCTAGATAATGGGAAAGGGATTAAACAGATTGTTAATGTTAAGTAGAATTCAAAGAAAGAAAAAGAAAAAATGTTTCCTTCATGTTGTACACACTTCCATTGTATAGAGCTTTATATAAACTTTCTAGCAGACTCAGGCATAAGCTCCAACCTGACCCTATTCTTTCCTGTTCCCATTTCCTGTTTCCCATTCCCATTCCCCTTCATCATCACCCAGCCTCCATGATCCAATGGGGTCCAAACTCCCTTCTTACTCATGAGTCAAACACCAGTCTCTTCGGGACTTTGGCATATCTAGAATGTTCCTCAGCTTATAACTTCACAATGGGAACAAGTGAGGCTTAGCTCAGAGAGACAATGGGGCCCTCCAGGAATTGGCCTTGCTGGCAATCAGGTCCCTACATGTCTGACTTCTACAAGACAGTGTGACTTGAAAATGTATGCTGAGGAATGGGGTGGATTTTTCCATCAGCCCTGGGGGGGCCACTTCCCATCCCCAGCCTCACTTTCCCCAGTATGTCTAGGGAGTCAACATTCAGTTGTCAGTAAGCTCTCTGAGGGTTCTGTTTTCTTTAGTTTTGTTACGTTTTATCTATTGTGTGTGTGCCTGTGTGTGCTCCACAATGTACAAGTGAAAGTAGGGGACAACCTGTGGGAGTTCTCTCCTTCCACCATGGGGTTCCAAGGAAAGTCAGGTTGTCGGGCTTGAGGCTTGACTCTGTGAGCTATCTTTCCCAGACTCATCTGGGTTTTTGTTTTGTTTTGTTTTTATTTAACGTGTATGAGTGTTTGCCTTGGATGCCTGTGAACCCCATGCATGCAGTGCCTGCAGAGGCCAGAGAAGTCCTGGAACTGGAGTTATAGATGGTTTAAAACCACCATGTGGGTGCTCCTAACCACTGAGCATCTCTCCAGACCCCAATCTGTTTTATTTTGTTTTGTTTTAAAACAGGGTCGCTCTATTATGTAGCTCTGGCTGTCCTGGAACTATGTAGACAAGGTGGCCTTGAACTCCCAGGGATTCACCTGCCTCTGCCTCCCAAGTTCAGGTATTAAAGGTGTCTGCCACCACTCCCGGACCTGTCTGTTCTCTGATAGCGTGTTCTTGGTGCTTGGAAGTTCCCTGGGACTCTGGAAATGCTTGGTAAACTTTCTGCATGGATAACTGAGTGACAAAATGAATGAATGCATCCTGATCCCTTCAAAGAGCTTTTGTGAGGGTTACATAAGACTGTGAGCAGAGAGACTCTGGATCTTTTCCCTGCCTTCTCCTTAAAAGGGATTAATAGCAAGTTAATTGTAATTTCAGTCATTAATTTTTTGTCAATATTAGAGATTGAACTTAGGGCTTGCACTTGTTAGGCAGGGGCTCTACCACTGAGCCACACCCCAGCCCCTCACTGGGGGATTCTAGGCAGGGGCTCTACCACTGAGCCACACCCCAGCCCCTCACTGGGGGATTCTAGGCAGGGGCTCCACCACTGAGCCACACCCCCAGCCCCTCACTGGGGGATTCTAGGCAGGGGCTCTACCACTGAGCCACACCCCCAGCCCCTCACTGGGGGAGTCTAGGCAGGGGCTCTACCACTGAGCCACACCCCAGCCCCTCACTGGGGGATTCTAGGCAGGGGCTCTACCACTGAGCCACACCCCCAGCCCCTCACTGGGGATTCTAGGCAGGGGCTCTACCACTGAGCCACACCCCCAGCCCCTCACTGGGGGATTCTAGGCAGGGGTTCTACCACTGAGCCACACCCCAGCCCCTCACTGGGGGATTCTAGGCAGGGGTTCTACCACTGAGCCACACCCCAGCCCCTCACTGGGGGATACTAGGCAGGGGCTCTACCACTGAGCCACACCCCAGCCCCTCTCTGGGGGATTCTAGGCAGGGGCTCCACCACTGAGCCACACCCCCATCTCCTCACTGGGGGATTCTAGGCAGGGGCTCTACGTATCCACTGTCAGTCATTAACATGTATTAAACACCCAGGATGCCCAAGATACTGAGGTCAACCCCTGCACAACCATAAGTCATGAGCAAACTATGAAGTCTCTTTTCTTCTGGAGCTCATCCTAGTTGGGGGATAGACAATAAACAAACACATGTAACCAAGTATCCGAGGCAAGTGCTATGGTGGAAAGTTGTGAAGAGTAAAAGGATGGAAAATCCCTAGAGGTAGCACAGAACTATGCTGCCAGGTACTCAGACTGCTGAGGCAGGAGGATTTCAAGGTCAATGTCAGTCTAAGCAGTTTAATGAGAGTCATAAAATAAAAATAAAATAAAAAGTGTGATGTGACATGCATACTTGTCACCCCAATACTTGTATGGTGAAGACTGGAGGATCAGGAGTTCAAGGTCACTCAGCTACACAGAGAGTTGGGAGCCAACCTTGGCTACAGGAGACTGCCCTCAAAAGAAACAAAATTAAGGAAAAAGAGGATTGGAATGTAGCTCAGTGATACAGTGCCTGCCTAGCATGTATGAGGGCTTGAATTCAGCTCGCTCTCTCGCTCTCTCCCTCTTCCTCTCTCCCTCTCTCTGCCCCTCCCCCATACACAATCACAAGTGTGGACAGACAGGTGTACTTAGAGTGGTCAGGAAGGGCTTCTAGGAGGAGATGGTGTTTGGGAGAGTGGTAGAATATAGACAAAATTAAGGATCTAGTGGCCTAGTGACAAGAAGGTTGGGGGGAGGACCAGACCTGTCCCCCTCCATCACCTGCTCCTAGATTTAAAGACGACTAAAAGCCAGAAAGGTAAGACTCCTGTCTAGACAGAGAGAGGCCCTGGTGTGTGACATCGTGGGCCCTGTGAGAGGTCTAGAACACATGGGACGGAGCGGAAAGGTGCTGTCTTTTTCCACCTCTTCCTCCTCAGAGAACTTTCCAGACACTCTCAACTGTGCACAAGTGGAAATCTTTTCCCAGAACAAGTGTGAGAGGGCCTACCCGGGGAAGGTCAACGAAGGCATGGTCTGTGCCGGCAGCAGCAACGGAGCCGACACCTGCCAGGTGAGTGACCTCTGAAGTGAGTGACCGTCCAGTTTGGTGTGGATGGGGATGACCGAAAGAGTTAGTACACAGAGAAGCTGTGCGGTCCTGGCAGAGTTCAGAGAAAGCTAGCTGCTCCCAGAAGGCCACACAGCGGGGGTGGAGGCCCCCCGTGCGATCCTGGCAGAGTTCAGAGAAAGCTAGCTGCTCCCAGAAGGCCACACAGTGGGGGTGGAGGCTCAGGAGCCTTGCTGGTCACTTCTTGTCAGTCTTTGTCTACACACTAAGCTGGAGAGAGGTGGCGGAGTACAGAGGACAATCCGAAACTAAGGATTAAGCAATGCTTCTCTCCCAATGGTGGGTCTCTGCACTGCTGTGGCTCCTGCCACTGGGTTCCCAAGGTTCTGTCATTGCATCCTTGGGGACCAACATTGCCTTTCCAGTTGGCCTGGGAGTGGGATTAGAGACTTCCAAGCCCCTCAGTGACCTCCCATCCCACCTTCATGGGATTTGTTTCCCACAGATATAATGTTCTCTTTCCTGTCAACTGGCTTTGACCCTTTCATGGAAGCTCCACTCCCATCACTAGTGATTAGACCCCAAAGGCAGATCTTTCTTCTTCGTTGGCCAAGGACGCTGTTGTTTCCATCACTGAAAGTCCAGTGTCTTAGAGACCACGATCAGTTCCACAAAGATTCCCACCACGGCCCTTAGGGATTGGGTCTGTGCCTGAGGGAGATATTTTTTCCTCTGTCTCTGTGAGGACCCTGCTCTTTCTTCTGTGCTCCCCAACTAGAGATTTTAGCTGAGTCCCCTTTGTTGAAAGCCTGGTGTCTTCTGGATAAATTAGACTTTGGACACTTGACTCTCTTCCCTCATTGGTCAAGAATTTGACCATCATCCTTAGAACGGTTCTCTGCATTGGAAACTCTGGGCCACCACATCTTATTCCCAATTGCTATAAGATGCCAACCATTCCACCATGCTGAAGAATTAGTTATAGGGCCAAGCAATGTGGCTCTTGGGAGAGTGTTTGCCTACCACACACAAAACCCTGGGTTCCACCCCCAGCACTGCAGAAACTGGGTGCGGTGATGCATGCCTGCCATTCCAGTACTTGGGAGGTGGAGGCAGGAGAATCAGAAATTCAGGGTCAATCTCAGCTACATAGGGGATTTGAGGCACCTGGGCTACAGGAGACTATATCTCAAAAATTAAATATTGAGGGGTTCAATGCAAGATAGTTCAGCAGATAAAGGCACTTGATAGTCAAGCCCAACAACCTGCATTTGATCCCCAGAACCCTCCTAGTAGAAGGAGAGAACTGACTCCTGCAAGCTGACCTCTGGTCTCCATGTGCCACACTAGATAATAAAATGTAATCCAAAATTTGAAATACTGGGTGCAGAAGGGAAAGAGATGTGGGCATTCTAAGGCAAATACAACTCTGCCCTTGTTCAGGGTGACTCAGGAGGTCCTCTGGTGTGCAACGGAATGCTCCAGGGCATCACGTCCTGGGGCTCAGACCCCTGTGGGAAACCTGATAAACCCGGTGTCTACACCAACGTCTGCCGCTACAGTGACTGGATCACGAAGACCATGAAAATCAGGGACTGATCCTGGTGATGGAGGTTTCAATAAACATCACCTGTGGCTCACTCCTCGCCTGTATTTGGCCTGTGTTCAAGGAGGAGGGATCGAGGAGGGGAAAGGGCTACAGCTTGCTAACAGACTTGGTGGGGAGGGACTAGCTCCCTGTGGCTTCTGTGCTCATCACACTGCCTGAGCGACTATACGAGGCCCTGGGGGATTTGGGCATGGTAGTGTGTGTCTGTCATCCAAGCACTCAGGAGCTTGAGGCTGGAAGATAGAGAGTTTAAGGCCAGCCTCAGCAACATAGTGAGTTCAGAGCCAGCCTGGGCATATGAGACCTTGCCTTGAGGAGGAGGAGGAGGAGGAGGAGGAGGAGGAGGAGGAGGAGGAGGAGGAGGAAACAACTTTGGTTATTGGGAGAGTGGCTTCAAAGGATCAAAAATTTATAAGAATTTTCAAATATCCAGGGTTCTGGTCTATGAAAGAAAAAGGTGTTTTATTTTTTTCCTTTCCCACTTCCTTATGAGACAGGGTCTCATTATACAGGACAGACTGGCCTCAGCCTCCTGAGTGCTGCAATGATGGAGAATACCATCACACTTGGATTCTCTATTATGTTTTTCATGCTTTAAAAGTTGATGCTAGGGGCTGAGCTCCAGTCTTTTCCCATGTCAGGCAAGTACTTTACCTTGAAATTCTGTCTCCAGCCCTTCACTGAGGAGTCTAAACAGAAGCTCTGCCACTGAGTCACACTGCCCTAGCCCCTCACTGCGGGATTTTAGGTAGCCCCACTGCTGAGATACATCCACAGCCCTTTTTAATGTTTACAAACTTCTTTATCATTGTCTGCATGCTATGTGTGTGTGCAGCGTACATGTGGAGGCCAGAGGACCACTTCATGAAGTTGTCTCTCTCCTCCCCACCTTTACATAGGTTCTAGGAATCAAATTCAGGTGGTCAGGCTTGTGTGTCGAGCACTTCTACCTGCTGAGCCATCTTGTCAACCCCACAGGATGCTTTTTAATACTTTGTGCTCCCAGACAATCCTCACTAGGCTGTCCAGATTGACTGGAACCTTAAACTCTGCAGCCACCGCAGGCCTTAAATGTACAATCCTGCTGCTTCAGCCCCTCCACACCTGGAATATTAGGTCTTCAATACCAGGACTGGCTATGTTTTTTTGTTCATTCGTTTGCTGAGAGGGTCTTGCAAAGCCTAGATTGGTCTCAGTTTTAAGCGTGATATGTAACCAAGGATGGCCTTGAACTCCTGATTTTTCTGCTTCCACTTACTAAATGATGGGATGCCACCATACCTGGCTATAAACTTCAGGTTTAATATGACATTTTAATATAATTTTAAAATATTTTTTTATTTTTATATGTATGGGTATTTTGCCTGCATATATATGCATTTATATGTATCACATGTATACAGTGGCCATGGTGGCCAGAAAGAGGGCATTGGATCCCTGGAACTGGAGTTACAGATGGTTGTGAGCTTCCATGTGGGTGCTGGGAACCAAATTTGGGTTCTCTGAGAGAGCAGTGTGCTGCTCTTACCCACTGAGCTAGCCCTCCTATCGTGGGATGTCTTTCTGGATGCTGTGAATATGTTGCTCTGATTGGTTGATAAATAAAGCTGCATTGGCCTATGGCAAGGCAGCTTAGTGGCAGGCCGGAAATCTAAGCAGGTGTAAGGAGAGAAGAAAGGAGAGAAGAGAGATGCCAGCAGACCAGTAATGCCACTGCCACGTGGCAACTTACAGATTAATAGAAATGGGCCAAGTTATAAGAACTAGTTAGCAAGAAGCCTGCCATAGGCCATGCAATTGGTAATTAGTATTAAGCCTCTGACTGATTTTTGTATAAGCGGCTGAGGGACTGTGGGGCTGGGTGAGACCCGAGGAACATGGGACCGTGAGGCTGGGTGGGACCAGAGAAAAATTTCAGCTACACTCTCCAGCCTCTCAATTTAATATTTTTAACATTATACCTTAAGGTTATTTTCTGAGTACCTATGGGTACAATAGTACTGACATGAATGTTATGGGGGTAACTAATGGCTTTATGATTGCATTTAAGGCCTGCTCCATAGGAGGAAGTGTGTGCCTAGAACTGTAAATCTAGCCAAGAACTCAGGAATTAAAAATAAATAATATTCATCATTTTAAATATTTATCTTATTTGTATTTATGCATATGTTTCTATGTGTATATGTGACGAGTGTATACAGCTGTCTGAGGAGGCTGGCGCTTGGGGCACACAGATGGTTGTGAGCCACCATGTAGTTTCTGAAAACAGAGCCTGCATCCTCCACCAAAGCAGCACATTTTCTCTCTCTCTCTCTCTCTCTCTCTCTCTCTCTCTCTCTCTCTCTCTCTCTCTCTCTCCACGTGTGTGTTTGTGTGTGTGTTTCTCTCTGTGTCTGTCTGTCTCTTAACATGTCTGAGTGTTTGCCTCCATATATGTCTGTGCACCACATGCATGCCTGATGCCTAAGGATGCCAAAAGGGGCCACCAGATCCTCTGGAACTGGAGTTAAAGATGGTTCTGGTGAGCGGCCATGGAGGTGCTGGGATTTGAACTCAGGTCCCGTTGAAGAGCATTAACTGTTCTTAATGACTCTCCAACACCAGGAATTCATGAATTTTGTTTCTGGGTGTTTTGTTTGTTTTGGGTTAGGGTTTTGGGTTTTGTTTTAAATAAAGAGAATCATTGGTCCTTCTCATCTTTTCTCCTTCACGTCGTAGATTACTGAATGGCTAATAATTTCACTGTGCTTTGTTCAAGAGACAAATCCTAACCACCAGTGGCTGTTTGGTGTCATGTGGTGTGAAACAGGTTGGGTTGTTTGAGGATATTCTACACAAGCTGTGTGGGTGTGTCAGGAACCTTGCATAATTATATCCCAACTCTGGTCCAGCCTGAAGGAGAACTTTGCCCCAGGATCCATCACTATTGTTGGCTTGGCTTGAGTCCTTATCTATTCCAGTATGAGGATGGGATTGGAGGACTCTGATGAATGCTCCACCAGATATAGGAGAAGAGGAGGCATCTCCCTCAAAGGAGTGAATGTCATTCTAAAATGAAAGAAATCAAATGAGAATCAGGAGGTCAGAAGCCACAAGGCATCAGAGTCCATGGGTTGAGTCAGGAGCTGTTGGAGTCGACGCGTGCAGGATATGTTCAGGCAGTGCCCGGGTGAAAGGATGACCGCCTCTCAGTCCTCGATGTGACTGTGAGCTGTTAGAGGAGTCACCAGCAGAGGCTCGGGGAAGAGAGGCGAGGACAAGGAGGGACATGCTGCTGAGTGTCCGGGTGGGACTTAGTGATGAGTCCTGAGATTAACTCCAAAGGACACAGGATGCATATCTTTTTGTTTTGTTTTTCCAGACAGAGTTTCTCTATGTAGCTCTAGCTCTCCTGGTACTCTCTCTCTCTGTAGACCAGGCTGTCCTTGAACTCAGAGTTCCTCCTGCCTCTGCCTCCTAAGTACTGGGATTAAAGGCATATGTAAGGATGCGTATCTTAATAGGACCAGCAGTTCTCTGTTCTCTCTCTCTCTCTCTCTCTCTCTCTCTCTCTCTCTCTCTCTCTCTCTCTCTCTTTGTCTCTCTCTCCCTCCCTCCCCCCATCTCCTCCTCTCCCCTCTGTAGGTCAGAGCTCGACTTCAGCTGTCCTTCTGCAGGCACAGTCCAACGTCAGGATCTGTCACTGGCCTGGGGCTTGCTTGCTAAGTCGGCTAGGCTGGCCAGCAAGCAAACCCCAGGGATCCATCTGTGTCTACCTCCCCAGCCCTGGGTTCTGGTCTTCATGCTCCCAACTGAGCTATCTTCCCAGCTCCCAGACTTTGACATTTCTTTCTCCTTAAGAATGTAGCTATTTATTGTCTTATCTGTGAAATGAGGGTGACAAGCCTCGATCCACTCCATATGAGAATGAACAAATGGGCTAGAGAGGCAACTCACTGATTAAGAGCACTTGCTACTCTTCCAGGGGACCAGGGCTCAGTATCCAGCAACCAGGTCAGGTGTCTCAAAACCACCTGTAACTCCAGCTACAGGCGACCCGACTCCCTCTTCCAGCCTCCACAGCTACTGCACTCACATGCACCTACCCCCACACAAAGATATACACACATACACATAGATAAAATCTTTTTAAAAATCAGCTACAAGGTCTAGAAGGATCTTACACATGTCCTGTAGGTCGCCAAGAAATGGAACCCTCTTCTTTTACTGCATGCTGGACTTAGCACCCTCTCTGTACCCACATTTCTCATGCATACCTTTAGGTAATCCTTCCAGTATGCTTTGCTCTCCCACTTTAGAGAAGGGCACCGTGAGACTCAGAAGAGTGAGGTCACTCACCTGAAGTCACAGGGTAAGCAACAGGTTTGATTGACCTGTGAGGCCACGTTCTTTTCTGTCACACCCTGAGGCAGAATGGCTCAGCAGGACTGAGTGTGAGGGAGGTGGCTTTGTGGGTGCCAGATGGTTTGCAAAATATTATTTATTTAAGTACCTCCAGCTGATGTGGGCTGGCTGCTAAAGAGAACAACAGTGAACACCACACACACGCTGAGCTGCTCCCAGGGACCAGGGATTAGTCATAAATCCAGCCTTACTAATGAAGACTGTGACAGTGTGACAGGCAGGCACAGTAACATCTAGGGATTTCAAAATAAACAAGCCTTTCAAACACCAGAGCTTTTTCCCTCACTCCCCCGACCCCTATGCAACATGTAGCCCAGCTAGACTCAAACTACCCATGCAGCCACAACTGACCTTGAACTCTCGGTCCTCCTGCTTCCAACCTCCCCAGCTGCTGGGATTACAGTCATGAACCACCACACTTGGTTTATGCAGTGTTTCCATGGCTCCACGGATGCTTGATTTGGGAGTCCAAGTTGGGAAAGCTAACATGCCCCGAGGCCAGAGTCCCATGACGGGGTCTACATTCTGGAGTCTGACTTGGGAATGGATGGGAGTAAGTGTCCTGAGCCTTAGTAACTTAGTTTGAATAAAGTCATCATGGTCTTTGTGTCAGGACAACATGGCAGAAATTATCTTACCATTGGTTTGAAAGGAAGGATCAAAACTGTGTTGAGAAGTCATGTTCAGGGGAGCAGGTTGTCATCCCAGCCACCAGGGAAACAGGCTGTGGCAGGAGGATCAGACATTCAGCTATAGACTAAGTTCAAGTTCAGCCTGGAGGAGCAGAGCGAGATGTAGTCTCAAGATGTAGTTCAACAGCAGAGCCCCTGCCTAGAATCCCTCATAAGGGGCTGGATGTGGCTCAGTGGTACAGCTTTTGCCTAGACTCCCTCAGTGAGTGGCTGGGGCATGGCTCTCAGCTTCCTGCTCCAGTTGCCCTGGCTGCTACCAATCATTATGGATGCGACTTTCTGGAACCATAAGCCAAAATAAACTCTTACTTCTAAAAGTCACTTTGGTTGTGGTGTTTTGTCACAAGAACAGAAAAGTAACTGATATAACCTTACATATTTTGCTACTTCACATCTGTTTATCTGCATGCACATGGGTATGTAGGTGGTGTACCCGTGCACATACTGAGGAGGCTAGAGCAGGATGTTAGGTGCCTTCCTCTATCACTTTGTACTTCAGCACCTTGAGATGGGGTCTCTCAATGAACCAGAAGCTCACCATTCAGTTAGGCTGGCTGACCAACAATCTCTTCTAATTTGCCTGTCTCCACCACCCCCCAAAATGGGGTTTCAGGCATACACAACATGTTTGGCTTTTTATGTGGGTGCTGGGGATTTGAACCCAGTTTCTTAAGCTTGCAGCGCAAGTACCCTATCCCACAGAGCCATCTCCCCAGTCCTATCACAAATTATTTGATTATCGTTTTTATACAAGTCTGTCAGCACCTTGAAATAAAAGAGACTCTATCCAAGTGTGCATTTCTGTATCCTGGACATGTTGGCCAGCCTGGTATACAGTTGATGCTCAATATAAATCTTTCAAATGTTTGGGGGATTGGGTCTGAAACAGAATATGGGATGAGGACTGTGAAGAAAGCAAGGACCAAAAAAAGGCTTGGATTTATTGACTCCTGTGGTTTGATGTAGCGCTCCAGCGAGGCATGCCAACACAGACCTGACATCCCAATACTTGGAAGACAGACAGGAGGATCACAAGTGCAAGACAAGCATGGGCTGTAGAATGACAGCCCATTTCTGGAAAGGAAGGGAGGAGGGGAAAGAGTCTAGAACTGGATTTGGCTTCATGTTGAGGGTCATATTTGAGATGGCCTTGTAATCAACACCAAGGTTAAGGAAGGATGAATGTGGCTGTCAAGACTGAATAGCTGTAACCCAGAAGGATGCTTGGAACAGTCAGAAGAGGAAGGCATGCCATTGCTGATGTGTTCACTGACTCAGAAATCGTATTGGAAACCCAGAAGATCACCTCAGTTCATCCAGTGTGTTGACCTGGCCCATCGCCACCTCTCTTCATGATCCTAATAAGGTTGCTATAGTCTCAGAATTGGCACCCAGAAGGGGGACCCAGGCAGGATGAAAACTGAGCCACCCTTTTTATTTTGTGAGACAGTATCTGTCTGGTGTGGTCCTTTGAGCCCACTTTCGTAACCAAAAACAACCTTGAACTTCAGTCTTCCTGTCAGCACTGCGTGAGTGCTGAAATGACAAGCGTGTGGCACCACATCTGCCTTCCATTGTCTCTTTTTGAACATAAGAATCCACCGATGAGGGCCTGGGGGGTGTGGTCAGTGGTGGATACCCTGCCTAGAATCCCCCAGTGAGGGGCTGGGGGTGTGGCTCAGTGGTGGAGCCCCTGCCTAGAATCCCCCAGTGAGGGGCTGGGGTGTGGCTCAGAGGTAGAGCCCCTTGCCTAGAATCCCCCAGTGAGGGGCTGGGTGTGGCTCAGTGGTAGAGCCTCTGCCTAGAATCCCCCAGTGAGGGGCTGGGTGTGGCTCAGTGGTAGAGCCCCAGCCTACTATGTGCAAGGTCCTAGGTTTAATCTCCAATATTCTCCCCACCAAAGAAAGGAAGAGTAGAATCTTTTGAAAAAAGAATTGAGATAAGGAAAACAGTTGGGGTCAGGGGTCAGGGTGGAGATTCTACTATGTAATGTTTGATATTTACATTTTTGTTATAAAACATACTGTGTGGAGATACCGGTTATAATATGATTAAAGATCAGTATGATCACTGGTGAGATGATTCAGTGAGTAAAGACGCTTGCCACCAGACGCCACATGATGGAAGGAGACAACCCCCAAAGTTGTCCTCTGACCTCTACATGCAAACCATGGCATGCGTGCACACAGACAATAAATAATGTAATTCAAATTATTTTTAAATGAACACGAGGACAGAGACTAGACTAACATCCATAAGCATCCTGCTGGTATGGAATCTTCTTTTAAATTTTATGTTTGTTTGGGCTGGGAGTGAGTTCAGCCTCCAAGACAGGACTGGATCCAGACGACAGGAGTTCCAACATATTGGTCGTAATCATGGTGTCGGGGCTGGGCCACCCTGAGAGAAAGCCAGAGCTAGAAAATGATTTTTGTAAAGCTCCAAACTGAATGCACCTCTGCATGTGCTTGAATTCTGCTCCAGGGAGCGACCCCTTGACATGGTGGAGCCAGAATGTGCGGGGGTGGCTGTATGGGAGCCGCCCTGCCCGGCTGCGGTAAAGAGGGTGGAGGGAGAGATCTGTGGTATCTACTGCCAGGGCTGCCTCAGGGATTTCAGATAACCCTAAACTCAAAGCGGAGGGAAGGCACTCCGAGACAGCTCCACCTGTGCCCCAGGGTGCTGGAGGCGGTGCGGGGGAGGGGTGGTATAAAAGGACCTGCCCTACAGACCGCTGAAGGCACTGGGCTCCTGACCCAGGACGGAGCCTAAGCAAGTGAAACTCTCCCAGGTGAGAGGGACTTTCAACAGGGGATGTGCACAAACCGTCCTGGAGACTGGGCTCCAGGGACCTAGACAGGAGGCTCTGAGGGGCAAAGGGCCTAGGGATCCACCCATAGGATGGAAGGAGAGGAGCTTAGGGGGGCTGCCCAGGGAAAGGGTCTGAAAGAGGAGGGCTTGAGTCTGAACCCCAGAGTCTGGGGGAGAAGTCTGGAGTCTGGACTTCAGTATCTGAGGGAAGAAGGCTGGGGTCTGGACCCCTGGATCTAAGGGAAGAGGGCTGGGATTGGACTCTAGGGTCTAAGAGAGGAGATCTGGGGTCTGAACCCCAAGGTCTGCAGGAAGAGGGCTCTGTCTAGATTTCTGAATCCCAGAGAGAGGCAGTCTGGGGCCTGGGCTCCTGGGTCCAAGGGAGGAGGGGTAGGCCTGTATCTTAGTGCCTCATCTCTCAACGTTTGTAGCTCTGGCAACATTTAACTTTCTCATCTGGCAGCCCCTGAGCCACGGACACCATGGTGGGAGTCTGGCTCCCTCCCCTGCTAACTGTGCTGCTGGCCTTAGCCTTGGAAACTGCTGGACAAGGAGGTGAGAGCTTGCCCAGTGTCCCCAACACCCTGAGACCGAGTCCCCTCACCCAGATGGCTCCCCCGCACCACCTCTGACAGGAGGGCCGACCCAGTCACTGAGACCCTCTGTTGTTTCAATCAGACAGGCTCCATGGGGCCTCTGCAGACTCCAGCAGTCTGAGGCTATCTGTGGATGACATGGTAGTGGGGGTTTTCTGAGTGGTCGCGTGTCTGTCCCTAACCCGCTCTCACCTCCTCGGCATGATCCTCCCTCCGTCTTGTCGCCTGTCTTTACTCCTGAGCCTTATAGAACCGTCTCTGACTGCTGCTTGCTGTGTGTCTGTCTCCCTCTGATGCTGGACCCCCATGTGTGTCTGTGTGTCTGTCCAGACCAGGGTGAGAGAAATGGCGACAGAATTATAGACGGCTACCCATGTGAAAAAGGCTCCCACCCATGGCAGGTGGCGCTGCTCCGAGGAGATCAGCTCCACTGTGGAGGAGTGCTGGTCAGTGAACGCTGGGTGCTCACTGCAGCCCACTGCAAAATGGGGTAGGTGCTGCGAGGCCGGCACGACGGGTCTGTGCTTTCCGGGTCCCCCCCCCTCCCTCTCTCTCTCTGAGTGTCACCTCCTTCTCCCAGTCAGTACACTGTGCATCTGGGCAGTGATAAGATAGGAGATCAGAGTGCCCAGAAGATCAAGGCTACAAGGTCATTCAGACACCCTGGCTACTCCACAAGGACCCATGTCAACGACATCATGCTTGTGAGGATGGATAAGCCAGCCAAGATGTCATCCAAAGTGCAGAAAGTCAACATTACATCACACTGTGAACCCCCAGGGACATCTTGCACTGTCTCTGGATGGGGCACCACAACCAGCCCAGATGGTGAGACTGCCTGGGGGTGGGAATCCAGCCCAGCCTTCCCCCCTCAATCCCAGGAATCCAGATCCCTGTCCTCTTCCCTTTGATCCCTGATCCTGATCCAGCCCCTCGGCTTCCCCTCACCCAGTCCCTTCCATAGCACTATCCAACACCCTCCTCCCCACAGTGACCTTCCCCTCGAACCTTATGTGCTCGGACGTGAAGCTCATCTCCTCCAAGGACTGCAAGAAGGTGTACAAGGACCTGCTGGGGAAAACCATGCTGTGCGCTGGCATTCCTGACTCTAAGACCAACACGTGCAATGTGAGCCCCACTGCCCCGGCCCTCAGCTCCTGTCTGTCCACAGCAGCATGGAGCTCCTTGTCCTAGGCCATCCTGGCCATGCCCCAGGTCCCGCCTCCTTAGCTCTCTCACTTTCTGCTGGTCAACAACTGCAATTCATGCATGGATGAACTAGACACAAGCCAGTAGTTTAGTGGAGTTGAGAAACATGGAGGGGAGATGCAGGAATGTGAGAGAGCCTCCTACTTCCAGCCCAAACTCTGCAGAAGCTTCAGAACTCAGGGATTGATATTATTTCATTTTTGCATTTTTGAGACAGTCTTCCTCTGTGGCTCAGGCTGGTCTGGAACTCACTCTATAGCCCATATTAGCCTGAAATGATGTAACCAAAGCTAACTTGGAACTATGCAGCCAAGGCTAATCTCAAACTCAAAGCAATCTACCTGCCTCAGCTTCCCAAGGGCAGGCAGAGTTTGCAGGGGTGAGCGATACTCTAGGCTGAACATTCTTTGTTGAATTTTGTCTCTAGGATTTATTTTGAAATTTTTTATATGTATGAATGAATGTCTTGCCTGCATGTATGTAAGTATACTGCACATGTGCCTGATGCCCAAAGAGGCCAGAAGTAGGAGTCAGACCCCCCCGGGACTGCAGTTACAGGTGGTTGTGAGCTACCATGTGGGTGCTGGGAACGGAACCTGCTGTCCTCTGCAAGGGCAGTCAGTGCTCTCAACCACTGAGTCATCCCTCCAGCCCCCTGTTTTGTTTTTGAGACAATCTCATATAGCCTGTCTGGTCTTGAACTCATTGTGTAGCTGAGGCAGGATTTGAACTCCTGATCTGAAGTGCTGGTGCCCAGTCTCCACTTGACTTAGCTCATTTTTTGTGATGACCGCTGACCTTTTCTGCTTGATCCATACGCCTGACCATGGACCTGATCGTGGGGCAAGAACAGATCTGTCCCACTTCTCCTGGTCTCTTCTCAGTTCGCCTGTCTTTGGACAACATTTTTCTGCCTCTTTCTTTTTAATCCTAGCTTTATTTTATTCCTTTCTCTTTCTGCTGACTCCGGCCTGGCTTCTGTCTCTGTCTCCCTCTCCTCTCCCCTCTTCTGGTCTCTCAGTTGTCCCTGTCTTCTCTCCTTGTCTCCCCTCCTTTCTCTCTCTTCCCCTTCTTCCTCTCTCATCTTCTTGCCTCCTCTCTCTGCTTTCTTCTTCCTCCTCCTCCTCTCTCCTCTCCTTTATCCTCTTCCTTCTCCCCTCTGCCCAGGCCAGGGCCAGCTACCAAGGGGATGCATGTCCAACCCTTAGAGACGATGCCTCTTCTCACCAGCTTTAGTAAATAGACTTTATCAGTAAGGAAACTGTACTTGAATCCGGAAGTCCCACCCTTTCCTGCCAAGAGGCTTTAATGGAACTCAGGTTATCACTGCGTTAGTATGAATTCCCGCTCTCCCATTGGTTCCCAGAGTCCATGCTCATTGGTCAGGGGTGAAGATGATTCAGTTTGTCAAAGACTAAATGAGAGGGTATGTGAGAGTGACCTGGGGGTCCTCTGAAGCCAAAACTAACCTTCTCTGTTCCCCACAGGGTGACTCAGGGGGGCCGTTGGTGTGCAAAGGCACCCTTCAAGGTCTGGTATCCTGGGGAACCTACCCTTGTGGCCAGCCCAATGACCCAGGTGTCTACACTCAAGTCTGCAAGTACCACCGGTGGTTGGAAACCACCATGAAAACCTTTCGTTAATGAACCAGGAGTCAAGCTGTGAGCCTCCAGGGACATGCTGATAGAGTAAGGACACCTGTGGGAGCACTGTAAAGTCCTGTCTGGCTTCACTTTTCCTCTAAGACATAGCAAAGCCTCAACACTATGCCAAGTTTATAAACCACTCGGAACCCCAGAGACCTAAAAGCAAATTAAGTCAAAAGACTACAAAACCCCATGGCTGTGGAAGATGCCAGAAGTCCAACACTTTCAAGTGCAAGATCTAGGAATTCCTACAGTCCTTTACTGGAAAGTAGCTGGTAACTTCGAGACCTTCATCCATTGCCTTTGACTCAGGCCCTCCAATTCTAGAGCATTCTTAAAGCAAAAAATAGAACTAAGTTTGGATTCATTACGTTGTTTATTGTAAGAAGAAAAAGAATGGAAACTGTTAATGTGTTCTAAAGTTTTGAATATTTAAATAATAGATTGCTTTCTTTCGGAATATTATGAACTCATGAAAAATAATGCCTGAGCTGTACTGTTCGGCCTTATGCAAGAGTGACTGTTATTGTGTGATATTTAATGGGGATATGAAGTGTAACAACTGATGTGAGCTAGGTGTGTCAAATGAATCATATGCAGAATAAAATTCGAGTGATGTTCATGTGTACACTCGTAGCCTGGAAAATGATGGCGGGAAACTGGAAGCATTGATGGTGGAGGGAGGAGGCCCATGAGGAAGAGTTGGCGAAGAAATTGTACCTGGACCAGCAAGGTGGCTCAGTGGGTGAAGGTGCTTGCTGCCAAGCTTGACGGGACTTGAGTTCCATCTCAAGGCCCTACAGTGTGGAAGGAAATAAGTGACTCCTCCGTGTTATCCTCTGACCTCCAGATGTGCTATGGCACATGTGTACCTGCACACATACACGCACACAAAACTGAATAAAAGTGTAAATAAAGTATCTTTAATATTTTTATTTTAAGGACATTGTAGCCTGGCCCTGGTGAGTGGAATGCTTTTCTCTATTCTTGGGTTTCTGTTCTCTTTACATGCAAAATGGCAGCTAGAGACGGAGGGAGGGAGGGAGGGAAGAAAAAATGGAGGGTAAGTACCTACGTCACCAAGGTGAAGGGATGGGGAGGGCCTGTATTTCAGGTGACAGAGGAGGTTTTCAGTGGGGGTGGGGGAGGCACAGACTGGACACTTAGGTCCTTTGGGGGTCATCCAGGAGCTGGGGTCCAGAGGAAGGTGGTGATGAGCAGGCTTCTCCCCAAAGGTGGGGTGCTCTGGAAGGAGGTGCTTTGTGACTCAGAGCAGGGCCCCGCCTAGGTAGCCTTCCTTCTCCGGGCAGTGACACCTCAGAGTCTGCTGACAAAGGGGTGCAGTACTGCCGAGGGCCCGCCCTCCCACCCATCCTTCCTGTTTCCTGGAATTTCTTCCCCACAAACATCATTTGGGTTCTTCCCACCGCTCCTTCTTCAGAGTCTCCACTGATGGCTCTCAGCCAGTCAGCCAGAAACGCCGCAGCTGCGACATTCTGCACATGGCGACACACAGCGCAGACCCCAGCCTCCTCCCTCAGACCCAGAGTCCTACCCCTTCTTCCTCAGGCCCAGGAGTCCAGTCCCTGGTCTTTCTCCATCAGGCTTAAGTCCAGACCTGTCGTTTTCTGGACCTGTGTCTAATTTAAGGAATGCCAAGGGAATCTGGCCTTCCATCCCCATGGAGTTTCATCAGCTTTTCCTCACTTCAAACCACTCAAATCACCATTCCGTGTAAAAATTTAAAGGGCCTGGCGTGGTGGTGCGCATCTTTAATCTCAGCACTCGGGAGGCTGAGCCAGAAAGATCTCTGTGAGTTCGAGGTCATCCTGGTCTGTATAGCCAGTTCCAAGCTAGTCAAGGTTACATAGTGAGACCCTGTCTTAAAAAGGTCAGGGGAGGGCTTTGGGGAAGGTGTTGGTTAAGCGGTGGCGCTTGTGACTGGCCCTTGCGGCCATGCCGACGAAAGAGAGCGCTGGATGTATCGGTGACAGTGACAGAAGAGTCATGAGCCATGGTTACCTTTCTAGAGCTTTATTGAGAGAGAGAGAGAGGGCGAGGGGGAGAGAGAGAGACAGAGACAGAGACACAGAGACAGAGAGGACGGAAGGAGAAAGTGTGGAAAAAGAGGGCACAGAGAGGGCACGCTCGCTTTTTAGGCTGGGACACCGTCGCAGGCTGGTGACATAATCCTTAGAGATGGTTCAATGGGAAAGTGCTGGTTATGCATGCACAAGAATCTGAGTTTGGATCCCCAAGACCAGAATGAAATGCAGTACCTGGCTTTGCATGTGTTTGCAATCTTATTGTGAAAGGACCAAGCAGATGCCATAACAGGCTGCTCAGTCTTCTCTCAGAGATCAGGCCTCAATTTCAGTATCCTGAAACTTGAGCAAGCAGTTTCTGGGAGGGCCATGAACAAAAGACATAGTCCTTGCTGTAGCTCCCTTTCTGCACGTACTCTGACTGCTCAAGGTTCAGCCAGTTGTTTACTGTCTGGGACCCCTCACCAACTTAGAGCTATGTGCATGGGTCAATGTGTGAGGCCAGCCAACCTCCATGGCAGTTCAAGGACAAAGCCTGGGACTTGTCCAGGCCTGCCCCAAAATGATAACTGTAACCCCCAACCAGTAAATTCAAAGGTTACACACCCTCACCCAATCATATGATGCCAAGGCTTGTACCACCCTGCTTATGGTTTTTTCCCTTTAAAAACCCCTCACCTTGAGAGCTCAGGGCCATCCTTCTCCACCAGCTGTGTCCAGTGTTGGACACGGACCAAGCCCGGGCTTGTTTGTTATCAATAAACCCCTTTGTGTTTTGCATTGGATATTGGCTCTGTGGTGGCCTTGATGGGCGCGGGGGGGGGGGGGGGCAGTGTCTCACGATGCAACCACCACAATTACTAAAGAGATTGAGACAAAGGATCTATAGGGGCCTCACTTGCCAGCCAGTTCTTTTATCTCTAGACAGTGAGAGACACTGTCTCAAAAGGTGGATATGTCAATGTCAACATTCACATGCACATGCACGCATGCATGCACACCACTCAGAAATAAAATAAAACATAACTTTTAACAAAGTAACGCAGAGTCACGATGGCCCTGACTCAAGCTGGAACCCCTGAGCCTGGCTACAGTGAGAGTCTGATCGGGTTACAAAGATAAAAGTCTACACTCGGGTTCGATTGTTTGGAAAGGGCTTTGTTTTTCTTTGACCGGACAGTAGACTTATAGTAAAAACCAGTAGCTTCTGGAACTTGACTTCTTGCATTAAAAACCTGTTTGTGGCACCTACAATCTCTCTGTCTCTCTCTCTGCTTGTGCGTGCATGCGTGTGTGTGTGTGTGTGTGTGTGTGTGTGTGTGTGTGTGTGTGTGTGTGTTTCTCTCTTCTGGCCTCCTCTTCCCTCTCCTTTCTTGTTAGGTAGATAGGCAGGGATTAACAGCCTTGGAGGCCAACAAAGATGGACCTTCCCTTCATGATTGGCTTTGGATTCCATCTCTTGGTAACATTACAAAGAGAAATATCATCTTTGAACTCATTAAAATGTGGGGATCAGCAAGATGTACCCTGACTGGTGTATTAGTGACGTGAGGTTTAATAGGAGTAATCAACCACTTTCTGACTGGATTTAAGGCCTGCTTCACAGGAGGGAATTCCTGCTGGTATTGCAAACCTGGTCAATAGCCCATGGCTTGGGAGGTCATAGGCCCTTGGGGGACCTATTATTGTTTAGCTTAAATGGTCTTGTCAAGCTGCCTTCTAAATGTTTGTGTTTATACCCATAGATTAGCGCTGCTCTCAACTTTGACCAGAGAAACCTCTTTCTGCAGTGGACAGAAACACAGAGATTCATGCCTGGTCAAAGTGATAAAAGCAAGTGACAGTTGAATGTTGACATCAATAACTCCAGGGCTCAGAGAACACTGAGGAGGAATGTGCAAAAAGATGCAGAAGGATGGGGTACTAGTGTGGAGCTCTTTCTCCTGGACACGACTGTCTGCTGCTGTCACACTCATGAATGCACAGCAAACATGGTTACCTGTATAAAAGGAGAGGAAAGAAGAGAGAGCAGAAAGGAGAGAAAAGAGGCGGGGGGGGGGGGCCCGCGGCGGGGGGGGGGGGGTCAACAAGATCCACCAACATTTCAACAGGCAGAACTAACTGGAATCAATACCCCACAACAATAAAAAGAAGGAAGAAGAGAAAGGAGAGGACTTGAAAGTGGGAAGGAGATAAGGTGGGGATGTTCAGAGAGAGTGGGAGGAAAAATAAGGGATGGATATAATCATGGCACCTTGTATGCATGTGTGAAATTATCAAAGAATAATAGGGAATGCTCTTAAAAAAACAAGCATGACATGGGTCATGTCAGCTTTGTAGATATTAAATGTCCAGTGTTTGTGAACAAAAAGGAAGGAGGGAAGGAAGGAAGGAAGGAAGAAAGGAAGGGAGGGAGGGAGGGAGGGAGGGAGGAAGGAAGGAAGGAAGGAAGGAAGGAAGGGAGGGAGGGAGGGAGGGAGGGAGGGAGGGAGGGAGGGAGGAAAAGAATAGGCAGAGACATCAGGTCTTTGTTGAAGATCATTCAGAGAGAATGACTTCCTCCTGGTCAAAAGAATGGAATCTACCTCTGGTCTGGGTGGAGACATGTCACTGATCTGCTTCAAAGATTAGAACATGACAGGCTGCTATAGATACTATCTTTTCAAAGTTAATCCAGATGGACCTGTCAATCACCTGGTCAGGAGTCCACCTCACTGGAAATCTGATTCACCTGAAGGCATGCTAAGGTGAAGGGAGGAATAATTATCCTCTTAATGAGATAATGAATTCACCCTTCCCAGAAACCCCTCCTCCATGCTGCCTGAATGCTTTTCTGAGTCACTTTTCAATCTTTTTCTTTTAGATACTGGCCAAAGCCCAGGTATACTTTCCCTGACACTCAGGGATTTTTCACCTTTTCTCTGGAAAAGAAAGTTGTTTTTTTTTTTCAAAAAAACAAAACAAAACAAAACCTTTTCTGGAAGTCCCCTTCCACTTCCACTTTGCAGCTGCTTGCCAACCTCCATTGCTGAACATGCCAGCAAAAATCACAGCTTTCTCTCTTGCCCTTCTCCACCTCCCTCCACTAGGCAGCTTGCCTTCTCTCTCTTTTTTTTTTTTTTCCGAGACAGGGTTTCTCTGTGTAGCTTTGCGCCTTTCCTGGAGCTCACTTGGTAGCCCAGGCTGGCCTCGAACTCACAGAGATCCGCCTGCCTCTACCTCCCGAGTGCTGGGATTAAAGATGTGCGCCACCACCGCCCGGCGCCTTCTCTGTTTTTTTAAGAAAATATTTTTATTAACTTTTGGTGATTTCATATATGCCCTGCCCCCCAATTTCTAATAAAATTACCCCAAGTCATTTTTAGATTCTCTTATTAACAAGACTAAGAATTCCAAATAGGAACCCCAGTTTTTCCAGGAATACCCACCCCTGTGTGTGTTGTTTCTCCTCTCTTTATCCCTGTCTTCTCCCCTTCCTTCCCTGGCCTCCTGTCCCTTCTCTTCTCCTCACCAACGCACCCCCTCTTTTCTCTGCTCTCCTCCCTCCTCTCTTCTTCTCTGTCTCTCCTTTTCTCCTTCCTCTCCTAGTGTTTTTCTCCCTCTTCCCCTCCACCTTAGTCCTCTCTCTCTGGATCTCTCCCTCTTCTCTTTCTTTTTCTCCTCCCTCTTTCTCCTCCCCCGGGAAGCAGAAGCTCTAACACTGAGCTGCAAGCCCAGCCCGCTGTCTGTCTGCCCTTCCTGTCCCGCTGTCTGCCCTTCCTGTCCCGCTGTCTGCCCTTCCTGTCCCGCTGTCTGCCCTTCCTGTCCCGCTGTCTGCCCTTCCTGTCCCGCTGTCTGCCCTTCCTGTCCCGCTGTCTGCCCTTCCTGTCCCGCTGTCTGCCCTTCCTGTCCCGCTGTCTGCCCTTCCTGTCCTGCTGTCTTTCTTCCCCACCTGTGTCCCTTCAGTCTTTAAGTGGGAGGCCAAGCTCCCACCTCTTGGCATCATCATAAAGATTAAATAATTTCATCAGACACAGTACAAAGCACCAATGAGAGTTAGTTCTCAGTCTGATTACTTCTCATATTTTTTCTGTTTACTCTCATAAAATTTCCTTTAAGATTTTTTATTGAGGATTTTAGCTGAGTAAGTCAATTTAGATACAAACATTCAGACACTTAAACGTGCATGGTCTGATCAGAGGTAAGGATGGGAAGATAATAAAAGTCAGTGACAGTGGATAGGAGGGCTTCATTCTCTCTTTAAAGATTTTCTAGTCCCACCAGTAATACGGGAATAGAGAGTAGGCAATGGGACAGGAATGGGCATGAGTAGGCCATGAAAGACTCAAGTCTTATGTGTCCCCTCCTTTCCCATCATGGATGATTTCTCCTGGGCCCACTCACCTTGTATCACAGTAAGGAATTGTATTATCATCTTTGGGGAATCATAGAGAGATGGGCTGAATCACTATTGTATTGGAACATGTCCATGTTGGAATACTACTATGTTGAAAGACTTCATTTTGGAACAATGTTAGAACATACCATGTTGGAATATATCATGTTAGAATATAACATGCTGGGGTGGGTCATTTTAGAATCCTGCATGTTGGAAAGCTGCCATTTTAGCTAATGTTATATTGGAATACCACAATGTTGGAAGTTGAGTGTCAATGCAGTCTCTGTCACTTCCCTACCTTGTTCCTCAGCTTTCCTATCTACAACAGGAGTCGATAAGTCATGGTAGTCATGGGTCAACATTTCCTGAATTCCTTGTGGATGCAGCAGTGAGTCAGCACAGTCCATGCTCATGGAGCTCAAGATCCAGTGAAGGAGATGGACACTGATACAAATGGCTCCGGTCCAGGGTAACACCTGGAAAGAGACACCTGTGGAAGCCCACACAGGAGAATGACTAACCCAACCGTGACAGGTGGCATTGGGTGGTGTCCAGTGGAAACTTGTTCTAAGAGGCAATGCTCCAGCCGAGACCAAAGGGAGAAGAGGTGGTCGACAGCAAAAAGTGGGGAGAGCATGAGACGAAGAGGGAGAAACTCAGTAGAGACTCCGAGGCCACGGGGTATGGAGCAACTCGGGACACTTGATACGGTCTCAAAAGCTGGAGCACAGAATGATGGGTAGGGCTGACCCAAGCAGTGAGTAGCCAGGGCAATCATGGGTCTTCAAGGCTGGAAAGGAATGAGTTTCCACCGAGTTGGGTTATAAATGTAAAAGGCTGAGCAGTTTCCAAGCACTCGGTATTCCAGTACATGAAGCAAATGGGTCCTTTGATAACTTTCATGTTCTAAATTCATGTACCTTTGATGTCTTGAGTTACATAAAGGAACTGAATAAATTCCTGATTTTGTTTTGTTTCATTTTACCATACTGGGGCTTGAACCCAGGGCCTCATACCTGCTAGGTCAAAACTGAACTGCAGAGCTGTGATGCCAACTTCCTTTTTCCTTTTCATTTTAAGATGGGGTTTCACTCTGGCCTAGACTGTGCTTGAGCTTGCAACAGTCTTGTCTTAGCCTCCCAACCAGCTGGGATGACAGGCCTGTGCCACCAAGCTCAACCAACTGGTGTGTCTTTTTAGCTGTTCTCTTCCTTTATTTCTTAAATTTACTTTCAAGGAACACATGAAAATTACATATTCTTATGGTATTTTAATAAGTGTATACATACAATGTGGAATGGTGAAGCAAAACTACTTAACATAGCCATTACTTCATATCTTGGCAACAAGAACATATACCACCACTTGATAATGCTGAGGAATGGAACTGAAGAACTTGCCATGCTAGGCATGCTCTCAATCTCTGAGCCATACCCCAGACTATTGCTGGGGGATTCTAGGCAAATGTTCTACCTCTGAGCTACACCCCAGCCCCTCACTGGGGGAGTCTAGGCAGGGGCTCTACCACTGAGCCACACCCCAGCCCCTCACTGGGGGATTCTAGGCAGGTGCTCTACCACTGAGCCACACCCCAGCCCCTCACTGGGGGATTCTAGGCAGGGGCTCTATCACTGAGCCACACCCCAGCCCCTCACTGGGGGATTCTAGGCAGGGGCTCTACCACTGAGCCACACCCCAGCCCCTCACTGGGGGATCCTAGGCAGGGGCTCTACCACTGAGCCACACCCCCAGTCCCTCACTGGGGGATTCTAGGCAGGTGCTCTACCACTGAGCCACACCCCAGCCCCTCACTGGGGGATTCTAGGCAGGGGCTCTACCACTGAGCCACACCCCAGGCCCTCACTGGGGGATTCTAGGCAGGTGCTCTACCACTGAGCCACACACACAACCCATCACTGAAGGATCCTAGGCAGGGGCTCTAACATAAGCCACACCCTTGGTCCCTCACTGAAGGATTCTCAGCAGATGTGCTACCTCTGAGCCACATCTCCAGACCCTTGCTGGAGAATTCCAGGAAGGGGCTCTACAACTGAGCCATGCCCCTAACCCCTAGTTGCTGAAGATCCTCCAGTCTCAGACTTTGTCCCAAGAGGCATGATGAGTTGGGGCAGACTTGTAAGAAGCAAGGCCAGAGTTAGTCCAAGCAAAGTGCAGGGACACCCCTCTGGTATCTAGTGAGTGACCCAGAGAATGGAGAGTGCTCAGAGGGGTGAAGAACCCAGTCTGCACTGGGGCCAGAACACGGGAGCAGAGAGGAGTGGGTCCCACAGAAGGGAGGCAATGGGACAAGGCTGGATGGCAATGGGTTGTGTGAGAAGAACTGACTGTGTCTGGGAAAACAGTGGGACACAAGAAGAAGACGCTAAGTTCAGAAGAGACATAGTGTGAGGTGCCGACTGAGTCTTCCTAACCAGGGTGATGGGAACTGACTAATACAAGGAGACAGAAGGTCACATGAGGTGCCATGCCCAGCAAGTGCTGAGGAGCACATTGTTCGTGCTTGCTGTTGCTCTTGCCTATTGGTTTCCTAGTATGTCCCCATTTCCCTCTTTGTCCCCACACCCTTCCCCGCATCCCTCCACCCTCCACCTTCCATAAGTCCCTCCCTCGCAGCCCGCACTGACCACTGCCTGATCTACCCACACATGCCTGCATCCTCTCTTCTTCCCCGACTCTTGCTTCTCAGACCCAAGTTCAAAGGCACCTCCCCGTAATTCTCCCAGTTCGTGACATAGCTTCCCAGTGCTCTTGCTTATCTCCCTTGGTGTTGCTCCCCTGTTATTGCATGCCAGGTCCTCTCTACCTGTGTGTCTCTCTGTATGTGCAAAACCTAACCAGTGAGTCTACACACCCTCCTGCACCTCACTGGCTCTCTCCTCCCACCCCATGCCATTCCTTCTTATATCCCAGAAACATCACTGCATACCAAGTGCACACACATTTCCCCAAATAGTACAAGGAGAGAGCCAGCAGAGAAACAGAAGATATGGAGAATCCAGGGGGTTAGGAGAGAGACAGACAAACTGAGACAGAGAAAGTCTGAGGCACAAAAGAAAAAGAAGAATAAGAAAAAACAACAGAGCAAAGGCTTGCGAGATGCAAATGCATTTGAGATGGAGGGAGACAGACAGAGGCAGACACAGAGAGGAATGGAGCCAGAGAGCCGAGGGTGGGGCAGCCCTGGAGGAGAGGGTCCAGAGCTCTAAAATATTCAGATCAAGGACCCAGCCAGATTGTTAGTCACACTGGGACAAAGGGAAGTCATTGAGATCGCCTGCCGCCCATCTTCCCGGAACCGAGGTTGAGAAAGGGAGCTAGCCGCTGGAGCATGGTACCAGGTTTCTGGGGACAGACAATGCCTGATTGTTGGAAGTCTCTTTCCCCACGTTGCTCATCCTGCTTGCCAGCCCGGGTTAGGGGCGGGGGACAGCGTAGTGAACAACGAAACACCGTTTCTCAACAGCTGGCTGGCAGCTCCCACTCTCCTGGGGACGTGGAGGTCTTCAGCACCCACAGACGGACTTACGGGTAGATGAGTCAGCCTGACCCCACTGAACCTGGGCAGCTGGTTCCAGTGCTTCAGAGATACAAACCCAGGAGGAGATCCTGCAGGCTCCCTAGAGGGTATAGGCGGGGTCCTTGTGGAGGCTGGGGCACCACTGACTAACCTGGGAGCTGGCACTCAGCACTCAGTCTGATTACATCCCAAATCCTACAAATCCAAAACTAAGAACGGGCGCCCATCTCTCTCCACCACAGTCCCAAAGATTTCGGCCTCAACACTCCTCCTCAGACCCAAGAGTCCAGGACCAACACTCCTCCCTCAGACTTGTCTAGGCCCCAGCCCTCTTCCCTCAAACCCAGGAGTCTAGCTCCAGCCCTCTCTCAGACTCAGGGGTCCAAGCCCCAGCCTCCTCCCTCAGACCCAGGAGAACAGACTCAGCTCCTCCCTCAGGATCCAAAGACACAGGGTCACTAGGGACCAGAGCTAGGTACTGCTTTTGTGTAGCTATCTGGTCAGGGGTCACCAGGAGCAGAGCCGTGGGGCAGAAGGAATGTATGTGGGAGGCTTGGGTGAAGAAAAGGGCGTGTCTGGCTTCCTGCTGGCTAAGAGACTTGAAGAGAGAGGGGTTAAAAGGAAGCTGAGAGAGCCTGAGGACAGAGCCTGCCTCTTTCTGGAAGGCCATAGAACCAGGCAGGCTTCTAGGAGACGGTCTATTCTTGGGACCCTGCACCCAAGTGTCTCCCTCCCTGTGCGACTCGGATCCTAAGGCAACCTCCGCCAGTCTGTCCTCCCCTTCTCTCGTGGAGCACCCTGCTGACTGTCTCTGCCTCTGGCTTCCTGTGCTAGGTGGCATCATTTCCCCCACCTAAGAGCTGGCAGGTACGCTGCTGGCCACCAACGGTAAGACACATGCGCCGCAACACCTATAGGTGTGGGGTAAGTGAAGTGTAAGGATGGAGTCAAGCAGGAAAAGAAAGTCCTACAGAGAGGAAGAGTGTCAGTGACCCCTTGGGACTAACCTCTGTTAGTAGGAAGGGGGACCAGAGTCTAGGGAGTCAGGAAGGTTGGCTGTGTTTCTTCCCCAAAGCACCTGGAACCATGGACATGGTCTGCTCTCACAGAACCCTCAGATTCAAGGAGTGGGTTGGGAGATGAGAAACCAGGAGGTGAGAAGGGGGCAGAGATCAAACAAGGGCAGGAGCACAGGACAGGACAGTGAGGATGGAGAGGGCGAAGAAGGTGCAGGGTGGGGTCCTGGACAGAGGCTCGGAAATGACTAACAGAACCGCTGGCTTCCCCACTCCAGGTGACCGTGAAGATGCTGACGGTGAAGACACTGGCCCTGTGCTTGGTTCTTGCTAAGTCAGGTGATGAAAGGAATATAGAAGGGGGGCGTTGATAGATGGATGGGCATTGGTGGCAGACGCTAGTTTAGGATGGGACTAGGTGGCTTTGAAATGAGGAAGGCCCTGAGAGGACTGGCTAAGAACAAGTCTGGAGGTGCATTTGAGGATAAAGGATAAGTTTGGCTTTGCGGATGGAGATATCTGGGCGCGGTGGCACACTCCTTTCACGCCTTTAGTCCCAGCACTCGGGAGGCAGAGGCAGGTGGATCTCTGAGTTGGAGTCCAGCCTGGGCTACAGAATGAGTTCCAGGACAGCCAGGGGTACACAGGGAAACCCTGTCTGGAAAAACCAAACAATAACAAAACAAAACAAGAGAACAGAGGAGACGGAGTGGAGGAGGGGAGGTAGGACTGGAGGTAAGAATGGGATAGGGATCGAGAGGGTTGCAGGTCATCTCAGAAGGCTCTCTGAGTTCTCTCATTTACATCTTCCCTCTCTCAGCCTGGACCGAGGAGCAGGATAAGGTAGTACATGGTGGTCCCTGCTTGAAGAATTCTCACCCTTTCCAAGCTGCCCTCTACACCTCGGGTCACTTGCTGTGTGGTGGGGTCCTCATCCATCCACAGTGGGTGCTCACAGCTGCCCACTGCAAAAAACCGTGAGTGTCTCTTTCTTTGAGAAATGTGTGTGAGGGGACCCAGAGGGTGCAATGTAGACTTCAGGAGAGAGACAGATCTGAGCACTCGCCATCCTACAAGCAGCTGTGTTCAGCCAGGTATCCATAGGTTCCAGGACCCCGGGGGATATCAAGATTTTCAAATACTCAAGCCCTTTACAAAAGAAATAGTGCAGCACTTGTGTGTAGTCCACAAATATCCTTGCATGAGCTCTAAGCTTTATCTCTACAGGGGCTGGTAATGCAGGAGCTGGGTGGAGGGATTGCGCTGGGTTCCATAGCCATTATCTCCCAAACTAGGCATGGTAGTGCATCACCATAGTGTTGACATTTGAGAGATAAAGGCAGGAGAGTTGGAAGCACAAGCTAATCCTCAGCTACTCAGGGAGCTTGAGGCCAGCTTGGGTTACAAGAGATGCCCTCCATAAAACAAAACTGGGAGCTGCATCGATAGCTTGATAATTCACTTGCTTCCCAGTCATTAGGACTGAACTTCGGGTCCAAGCACCCATGTCACAAGCCAGGCAGCCTGCAAATCAAATGCCTGTAACTCCAACTCAGAGGAATCCAAAGCCCTCTTCTGGCCTCTGCACATGCACACCAATCAGAACACACACACACACACACACACACACACACACACACAAATCAAATGAAATCTTTTTTAAAAATAGGGTTGGAGAGATGACTCAGTGGGTTAAAAGCACATAATGTCTTGTAGAGGATCTGAGTTCAGTCCCAGCACCCATATGGCAGCTCACAACTGCCTCTCTAACTTCAATGCCCAGAGATCCAACATCTTACCTTCTAGGGACTTCATGGGCACCTGCACTCAAATGCAGATACCCCATCTACTCATACATATATTTAAATTAAAAAAAATAAATCTTAAAAAATAAATTCATGGGCGGGAGAGATGGCTCAGCCACTAAAAGCTAGGCTCATAACCCAAAAATAAATTCATAAATAAAATTATGCTTGGATTACATGTAGTGCCCATGGCAGTGTAAATGCTACATAAATAGTTGTTAAACTGTTTTGTTTGAGAAATAATAACAAGAAAAAACATCTGTATATGTTTAATACATGCAGATCATAATTTTCTTTACTTAAGGCTAGTTTCATGGGTGTGTACATGTGACAGGGCACCTCCGGAGGTCGCAGAACAACTTTGTGGAGTCAGGTCCTCTCCTTCCGCCTTTGTGCAGGTTCTGGCGATGGCCTGCAGGCCAGCGAGCTTGTGTAGTCATTGCTTTACCTGCTGAGAGGTCGCCAGCTCCTTTCTCAACAGTGTGCTGTTTGTTTGTTTGTTTTTTAGTCAGGGTCTCTCTATGTATTCCTGGTTGGCCAGGAATTCACTGTACAGATGAGGCTGGCCTCAAACTCATAGAAATCCTCCAGCCTCTGGCTCCAGAGTGCTGGGATTAAAGGTGTACATCACTTGCTCGGCTGCTCCCCCGGTATTTTTTGATCTGCGATCAGTTGAATCTGTACATGTAGAACCTGCAGCTATGGGAGTTGACTGTCAAGTAGTACCGTAGGAAAACTTTAAAGACAAACTTGTAGAAGAACAGGCTTGTCTTTGACTGAGCTGGGGAAGACCGAGGGAGGAGGGAGAAGAGGGGCAGATGATCTCTCTGGGAGCCTCAGGCCAAGTCCAGGCCTGTAGATGATTCCAAGCTGCCTTCTTTCCAGGAATCTGGAGGTGCGCTTGGGGAAACACAACCTACGGCAAACAGAGAATTACCAAAGGCAGATCTCTGTGGACCGGACAATCATCCACCCCCGCTACAACCCTGACACCCATGACAACGACATCATGATGGTGCATCTGAAAAATGCAGTCAAATTCTCTCAAAACATACAGCCACTGCCCTTGAAGAAAGACTGCTCTGAGGAGAATCTCAACTGTCGGATCCTGGGCTGGGGCAAGATGGAAAATGGTCAGTGAGGGGAGATGGTTGGGAGTGGCCGAAGAGACCAAAAGGAGGGCGTCCAATGATGGAGGTGGGATGGTAGAGGGAGGGCCGTGAGAAGATGCTGATGAGAGGACCAGTAGGCTAGTTTGTTCATGGGTAAAAGATGGGTGGAGGGAGGAGAAAGCTGAGGAGCTGGACCAAATGTGGATGAATAAATAGCATGGAGAAGATGGCCACACAAATGAAGGGCCAATGAGAAGAGCAATGAGAACTCATGGAGAAGTAATGATCAGTCAGGAGAAGATGGCCACACAAATGAAGGGCCAACGAGAAGAGCAATGAGAACTCATGGAGAAGTAGTGATCAGTCAGGAAGCCAGGCCAATAATCATGGGGAAAGGGAAAAATCGGAAGTCAGTGACAAAGAAGACGGGTTCTAAGCATGAGGGAGAAACAGGAAATGGGGGCGCGGGGGCGGTGAAGACCTGAGAGGAAAGGCTCACATAGGCCCATCTCCCTCCTCCTAGGTGACTTCCCAGACACCATTCAGTGTGCTGATGTCCAACTGGTGTCCCGGGAGGAGTGTGAGCGTGCCTACCCTGGTAAGATCACCCGAAGCATGGTGTGCGCAGGTGACAAGATAGAAGGGAACGACACCTGCCAGGTGAGAACGGGAGCAGAGACCTGAAATCACCCAGACAGGAAGACAGAGGCATTGAGAAAGTCAGCTGGGAGAGCACTGGAGGATAAGTCAGGAAGAGACTCCGTCTCACACAAGCAGAGACAAACAAGAAACAAGCCAGGCTGGGCGGTGGTGGCACACACCTTTAATTCCAGCACTTGGGAGGCAGAGCCAGGCGGATCTCTGTGAGTTCGAGGCCAGCTTAGGCTATAGAGTGAGTTCCAGGAGAGGAGCCAATGCTACACAGAGAAACCCTGTCTTGAAAGAAAGGAAGGAAGAAAGGAAGGAAGGAAGGAAGGAAGGAAGGAAGGAAGGAAGGAAGGAAGGAAGGAAGGAAGGAAGAAGCAAGCCAGCTTGGGGCTGAGAGCATGATTCAGTCAGTAAAATACATGCCATGCAGATATGAAGACCTGAGCTGAAGGGCATAATGACATGTGCTTGTATCCCAGTACTGGGGGACAGAGGTAAGCAGGTCCCCAGCGTTCACTGGCCAGCTACCTTAGCCTATTTGGTGAGCTGGGTCCAGTGAGTGACTCTGTCTCAAAAAACCACAGTAGATGGTTCCTGGGGAAGGATGCCTGCTGGCCTCCACATGCACGCGAACACACCTGCACGCGAACACACCTGCACACACATATACTCTCACATGTTCTACACAAACACACATAAGGCACCCAGAGAATCAGGAAGTTCGGATGCAAGGACAGAGAGGGAGACACCAAGAGCCAGACACTACAATGGCTAGCCAAATATGGGTGAACCTGGTGAGCCTGAAAATTTAAGAAACAGTTTCAGTGAATGGCCACCTTGGGTGAAGTTCTGAACAACTGGAGAGACTCAAGAGTCAAGAAAATGCTAGCCATCCATCCTCAGAGCTGCAGCACTGGAGCCCACTTGGACATGGCTGAGCTCCAGATGAGGGGGCATCCCAGCTGCAAAGAGAGGGACTCTATGCTCATCCCTCAAAACCTGTAACCAGGCTGCTCTGGAACCCACTCACAAGCCTTGGCTCATCTCCAGACTCACAGAAATCCTTCTGCATCAGCCCTGGGGTACTGGGATGACAGGCATGTACCACCACACCCATCTAGTCTCCAATACCTTACCAGGAGCTTCCCTGACTGTTATCCTTCCAGACTCCTTTTTATGCCAGAATGATTCTAGACCATGAAGAGCTGAAATTAACCTACTATGGAAGCAAGGGTCGGGGTGAGGAGGCCGAGAAAGTGAGACAATGATTTGGGAACAAAGAAAGAACAGGTAGACATGGCTGGCCTGATAACAGAGGACAGAGAACGTTCATTGGTTTTTTTGTTTGGTTGGTTGGTTTTTGGTTGTTTTTTTTTTTTTTTTTTTTTTTTTTTTTTTTAATCTTCCCCTTGAGTCTCTGCCTTCCCCACCTCTTCCAATGGTCTTAGCATTTTTATTTTTCCCTCTCTATCTCCCTCTCCACCACTGATACCCTTTACTTTTATGGACCTTGGTGTCTCTCTCTCTGTCCTGTGATCTCTTTCTGCAGTGATGAGATCAAACATCTACTCACCCAAGACAGGGAACTACTAACTGACCAAAGAATGGCACTCCAGTCCAGTTTGGTGAATGGATGAGTTTACTGAGGTTACTTACAGGAACAGAAGTGGCTCACTGCAGCCTGGATGACAGTTCACCCAGTGTGGAGCACCCTACATTGCCTGCAGGCGGCTCATAGCCCGCAGGCAGCTCAGCCGGTTGGAGAGCGCCTCTCTCTAGCAGCTCAGGCCTCAGAGCCCCTTCTAGACAGCTCATAGCAACTGAGTGACTCTAATAGTCCTTACTGCTTATCATTCTTGGAGAAGGAGGGACCCAGTGCATCTGGTCAGTTTTAGGGGCTTCCTGAAGTCCTTGAGTTGTTTGTTTTTTTGAATTTTAAGTATCTTTGCTGTAGGATGGAATGTTTCAACCCTCCTTAGAACATACTGGGTCTTAACAACCTTCCCTCCAGGATGAACGGCTTATCTGAACATCCTCTCTCCCACCTATACCTTTATGAAACTCGGTGTCCTTGAGCACCTCGTCTATCTCTGTCTTTTACTGGGAACTGAATCCAGGTTCTTACGCACACTCAGCAAGTGCTTTACTGGTGAGCTATACCCTCCTCTCTCTTTTACTTTGAGACAGAGTCTTCCTACATAGCACAACCTAGCCTTAAATTTGCAATCCTCCTGCCTCAGCATTCTGAGTAGTTGAGATAGCAGGCATGTACCACCACAGCAGTCTTTCCTTCCATTTCTGAGTGTCTCTAACTCTCCCATTCTGCCTCTCCCTCCTCCTTCCGCGTGAGTTTCTGATTTTCTCTCTTCCACATAGGGTGATTCTGGAGGTCCCCTGGTATGTGGAGATCATCTCCGAGGCCTCGTGTCGTGGGGTAACATGCCCTGTGGATCAAAGAAGAAGCCGGGAGTTTACACTGATGTCTGCATCCATATCAGATGGATCCAAAACGTCATCAAAAACAAGTGGTTCTGACATGAGATACCTGATTCCTGACCTACGAACCCCCTCCCCTAGCTGGCTACAGATTCTCTCTCCCTGAGACCCTACCCTGCTCTCAGAGTCTTCAGATGCCCAGATCTGACACTGATGTTTAATAAATGTAGTGACACAGAGAATAGATCATTGCTAAATATGCTCTGCTCAATCCTTGCATCCCAGGGAGGGTACAGGCTGCAGTCCTACCACACAGGTGTGGTTAGCAGAAGGAATCCCAGTGTGGCCACCTACCGTCTGGGCACCCTTGGCATGTGCTTTCCTTTAGAGTGTGAATGTTCTCATTGGTACAATTGGGATGTTACGGGGCTGGAGAAGTGCTCAGTGGATAACAGCACTTACTCAAGAACAAGGAGTAAGTGTCCATTCACTTCTACCAGTAAAATGCACACAAAGGGCACTTTGCTGTATTCCATTTCTGCTCCTTGGAAGCCTAGCTCTGCCCACTGCTTTACAAGCCAATTGGACATCCACCCTGGACTCCTCGGCCTTGTTCTAGCCTCTCAGAGATCATCTCCCTCAAACTCTTCTGTAGTATTATAGTATAGGTGAGAAAACTATGGGCCACCACACCAAAATTAGTCCTTTATTTTGAATCAGAGCTCCAGAGTGGGCTAGTGCCTCGGCACGACTCTGGTGCCAAAGCTCAGGGGTACAGTGTTTGTGTTGTTGTGTGGTTTGATTGTATTTGCTTGTCATTTAGTTTGTTTGAGACAGGGTTTCTCTGTGGAACCCGGGCTAACCTGGAACTTGCCAAGTAAATTAGGTTGGCCTCAAACTCAGAGATCCACCTACCTCTGCCTCCCAGGTGTTGGGATTAAAGGTGCACGCCACCACTGCTCAGTGTGAAGGACTGAACATCTACATTAGATGAGGTTCAGCGTAACCTTGCAATATATTTTTGGCTGAACACAGTAGTAATTTCAGAAACAATATGACAATTAATTTTGATTTATACCTTTTTTGGTTATTTTTGTTTATGTTTAATTTGTATAAATATTAACTATTTTAGTGAATACATCTGGACCATGGTCAGGGTCATGGAAATTCCAAATGTAATGCCAAGATGGACATGATTGTTGGTGGAGGAGGAAGATAGAGGACTGAGAAGAGTCTAAGCAGACAGATGGAGTCAGGATGAGATGATGTTTGTTACCTTAGTCACTTCAGTAACAGCAAAAATAAGGAGGCGAAGCTGGGTGTGGTGGCGCATGCCTTTAATTCCAGCACTCGGGAGGCAGAGGCAGGTGGATCTCTGTGAGTTCGAGGCCAGCCTGGTCTACAGAGTGAGTTATGGGAAAACCAGACAAACAAACAAAAAAGAAGGTGCGAGGACTGTGAGATTATTGTAGGGCAAGAGTGACGGGAGTAAGTATCCTAAGGGACCTCAGGTACCAGCATCTGAGATGAGGACTTTCTCCAGAAGGGCATAGGAAGACACAGAGAGTTCGAGAGCAGCCACATGCAGGGAGCCAAAGGGAAGAGGTGTGAGGTGTGGGAGGAGCTCTGGTGATGGCGCAGGGAGAGAAGGGGTGGAACCGGAACTGGGAGGCTTAAAGAAAGGTGTCTGGGTGCGGAGGCTGGGCGGGCAGCACGAGCAGTGAGGGTGCAAAGCCTCGGTGCAAGAACTTCTGGGGACCACACCAGACAATGGAAGCTGGGATTTTAGGCGGGAGAAAAGGTGACATGACTGGAGACATCAGTCAACAGAAGATGATGTGACTGAGGGCCAGGCAGGGGAAACAGGGCGTGGCTCTGAGAGAACAGGGTCAGAGCTGAGAGGTAGAACCTTAAAAAGATTTCGTAGTTTCTGAGACAAGATTGCCTTGAACTCTTTATTTGGCCAAGGATGGCCTTGAACTTCTGATCCCCCTGCCTCCACCTACTGAGGTTAGATTACAAAAATGCACCACTATGCTCAGTTTTATGTGTGGTGTTGAATTCTGTCTTAGAGTTTTAATTACTATAAAGAGACACCATGACCACATCAACTCATATAAAGGAAAATATTTAATTGGGACTGGCTTACAGTTTCAGAGGTTTAGTCCCTTATCATCATGTCAAGAAGCATGGCGGCATGCAGGCAGACATGGTGCTGGAGAAGGAGCTGAGTGTTCTACATCCTGATCCACAGGCAACAGGAAATGAACTGGCTGAGAACTCAAAGCCCGCCCCCACAGTAACACACTTCCTCCAACAAGGCCACACCATCTAATAGTGTCATTCCCTGTGGGCCAAGCATTGAAACACACGAGTCTATGGAAACGATACCTAATCAAACCACCACACTGGGGAATGAACCTGGGGCTTTGTACATGTTAGCAAAGTCTTCAGCTAAAGCTTCAACCTAAGAACCAAACAAATCTTAATTTTATAGATAATTCACAAAGGGAAAAGCAGCTGACATTTTGAGTGAATGGGAGGATAAAATGATGGCAACCAGGCAGTCTCAAACAATACTCTATAAACATCAGGAACTTCCTCACCATGACCCAGCTGCTGACTCGGGTGGAGACCCACTGCTCAACCAGAGGCCATACCAGCAACCAGAAGTCCAGATAAGCTGCCCACCCATTGCCCCCCTCCAATTCCATTAGTGCCCCCCACGCTGTACCCAATCCCTCTATCCCTCCTCAATGCCATGTCCTAGCCTCCAACTTTGGCAGAGACCTCTTGATCCATCAGAAGTGACATCAGCTACCAGAAGTCCATTCCTCAACTTGGATGGAGACCCCCTGCTCAATCATAGGCCACATCAGCCAGAAAACCAGAGAGGAAACAGAAACCAAGGAACAAAACACCCATCCAACAAAGACAAACTTAGAAATTGTCACCTAGACCTATAATCACCCCAAACTCAGATGCCTAGATGCCAGTGCAAGAATACAATCAACTTCCAGGGCAATATGTCACCACCAGGGCTCAGATATCTTACTACATCAAGCCTAGAATATTACAACACAGCTGAAGCACAAGAAAAAGACCTTAAAGCCAACTTTATGAAGATGATAGAGGTTCTTAAAGAGGAAATGAATAAATCCCTTAAAGAAAGCCAAGAAAAAGACAAACAGTGGAAGGAAACAATAAATGAATAAAACTGTTCAAGACCTGAAAGTGAAAATAGAAGCAATAAATACAATACAAACTGAGGAAATTCTGTGAAGCATTAATCTAATTAATCTTTATAAAAAATCAGGAGTAAAATACTGGGTAAGAACCTGAAAGATCAGAGAGCAGGAAGCAGCTACTAGTTGCTTCCTGCCTCTCTCATTTCTCTGTCAAAAAGCCTGAGATCCTCTCTCAGCCTCGCCTTACCACTTCCTGTCTCCTCTCTCTACAGTCCTCCAAACCTCTACTGTCAGCTAGTGGCTGGCCCTGCACTCTGACTCCAAGTAAGCTTTATTTGTCAGAACACAATCAAAATATCACACAACATATCCCCCTTTTTGTCTAAATAAAAAGAGAAGGTTTTAACTAACATAGAAAACTATATACAATAAGTACAATAACTATATACAATATATACAGGCAAGAATTACATTAATAATGTCCAGTTCATTTGCATTTGAAAAATTCAGATAAATTACTCCATTATCTATCCTATCTTGGTGAGTCCAAAGTGTTATACCTAATTCACTTTCTATCCTAACTTGTATTACCAACCCAAAACTGTCTTTTGATGTCTCTCAACCTTATACACTTTACACCTCTTTTGTAAATTTCTTTAATGAATTTGATAATAAAGCAAACTATAACTATCTAGTCTTCAACTTCATCAAAGACCTGAGAAGGATATAAAATTACCTGAGTAAACAGGAAGTGCAGAGCAAACAACTTCCAAAATTTAAAAATGACAGAAGTAGCTGGTTTTCTGGTCACCCAAGTTTCCTCTGTAAGGTTGGGGCATCCATCTTCAGCCTACAGGTATACAATATCTGACAGACTTTTCTTTGAAGCAGGTTTTTTGGCAAAATTTGGCAGTCATTTTCTTTTGTGTCCTGCTTGTCTAATTTGGAAAGCATACTGTCAGCAGTTGAGGCAAGGGCAGTTTCTTGACCAGTGGCTAATTTTTGCCACAAAGAAAGTGAACTCCACATGGAGTTTCTTTGATGCCTATTATCTTCTCTGAAGTAGATTGGAGCTGCATGTCTCATTGTCATTAAAAAACCCTTATGTTATTAAAACATCTTAAATGCCATATTCTATAGATCTGTGAAGTGTTTGAAGACCACCTGTCTATCTAAAATATATCTATTTGACCTTGAAAACGTACCTAACATGACTACAAGATTTTTGTAATAGGTGACTAACTACTGACCTGCATTTCTTTATTATTCTAAATAGTTTGTAATAATAACTTTCAAGGACTAGAAATTTACATTACATTATTAAATGAGCTGTATAGGTACAATACCTTGAGCAAGAGTGAATGACCTTAAATTTGTATCAATATACAAAAATATCTTAAACAAGAGTAGAAACATATATACAGCTTAACAAAAATAACCTCAAATTTGTATCAATACACAACAATCCATACAAACGTATTTAAGACTAGTAGTTGCTTTTTTGGTTTAAAAGTAGATTCAATAATATACCCTTTTGTCCTATCATTTCTATATCTTCTATACTTCCCATTTTTTCTTTTCAGAACAAGATCCCTGAATCTAATCTCCTTTGTTCAGACTTTTTCCTTACCATTATCAATAACAACTTATAGCCAACCCCTCTCAACGATGATAAATATCCATAACCCACTGAATGACCAAACACCATTTAATCCACCTCTTGGGAATGTGAGCATAATATTCTTAAAATTACTTCCCACTGTCTGGGAGTGATGACATCTTTATGGGGAACTGAAAAAATTGGGATAATTGTTACGTTCTAGGAGAGCTGGCTGTATCATTTGCTGTCCAGTCTCTGTGCAATGGGAAAATGCAGGGCTCGTCTCAAGTCAATTAACAATCATTGGTCATTGATACCTCTCAATATCAATGGGCTCAATTCCCCAGTGAAAAGACACAAACTAACAGAACGGATACAAAAACAGGATCCATCCTTCTGCTGCTTACAAGAAACACACCTCAGCATCAAAGATAGACATTACCTCAGAGTAAAGGGCTAGAAAAAGATTATCTAAGAAAATGGACCTAAGAAGCAAGCTCATGTAGCCATTCTAATACTAATGAAATAGACTTCAAACCAAAATTAATCAAAAGAGACAAAGACACCTCATACTTGTCAAAGAAAAAAAAATCCACCAACCAAGATAATATTTTTATTCTTCTATTTCTTCTTCTCTTTTTTTAAAAAACAGAATTTTTCTGTATAACAGTCCTGGCTGTCCCAGAACTCCCTTTGTAGACCAGGCTGGCCTCAAACTTACAGAGATCCACCTGCCTCTGTCTCCCAAGTAATGGGATTAAAGGCATACATCATCACCATCACCAAACTGATGTTTCAATTCTTAACATCTATGCTCCAAAAACAAGAGTACCCATGTATGTAAAAGAAACATTACTGAACTTAAATCACACATTGATGGTGAAAGACTTCAATACCCTACTCTCACCAATGAACAAGTTATCCAGGCAAAACTAAACAGAGAAATACTGGAGCTAACAGGTGTTATAAACCAAATGGACCAACAGACATCTACAGAACATTTCACCAAATCACACAAAGATACCTTCTCAGTGTCTCACAGAACTTTCTCCAAATTGACCACATAACAAGTCCAAATTGACACAAAACAAGTCTCAACAGATACAAGAAAACTGAAATGATGCCCTGCATCCTATCAGACCACCACTGATTAAATGATTTCAACAACAACAGAAACAACAGAAAGTCTACAAACTCATGGAAACTGAACAACTCTCTACTGAATGAAAACATGGTCAAGACAAATGAAGAAATTAAAGACTTCTTAGAATTCAATGAAAATGATTACATAATATACCCAAACTTATGAGTCACCATATCTATTCAATATAGTACTTGAAATTCTAGCTAGATCAATAAGACAACAAAAGGAGATCAAGGTAATATAAATTGGAAAGGAAGAAGAAGTATCATTATTTGCAGATGATATAATAGCATACATAAGTGACCCCAAAAATTCTACCAGGGAACTCCTACAGCTGATAAACACCTTTAGTCAAGTGGCTGGATATAAGGCTAACTAAAAAAAAAAAAATCAGTAGCCCTCTTATACACAAATTACAAATAGACTGAGAAAGAAATCAGGAAAACAACACCCTTCACAATAGCCACAAATAATATAAAATATTTCTGTGTAACTAGCCAAACAAATGAAAAACTTGTATGACAAAAATGTCAAGGATTTGAAGAAAGAAATTGAAGAAGATATCAGAAGTTGGAAAGATCTCCCATGCTCGTGGATTGGTAGGGTTAACATAAAAATGGCCATCTACCAAATGCAAACTACAGATTTAATGCAATCCCCATTAAAATTCCAACACAATATTTTTAGACCTTGAAAGGACAAAATGCAACTGTATATGGAAAAAAAACCAGGATAGCCAAAATTAAATAAATACATAAAAAATCCTGAACAATAGTAGAACTTCCAGCAGTATCATCATCCCTGATTTCAAGCTGTGCTGTAGAGCTATAGTTTTAAAAACCATGTGGTATTGGCATAAACACAGACGCGTTGATCAATTGAATCATATCAAAGACCCAGACAAAAATCCACACACCTACAGACACCTGATTTTTGATAAATAAACCAGAAATATACAATGGAAAAAAGAAATTATCTCCAACAAATGGTGCTGTCCTAACTGATGTCTGCATGTAAAAGATTGCAAATAGATCCATATCTATCACCCTGCCCAAAAGTCAGGTCCAAGTGGATCAAAAACCTCAACATAAAACCAGATACACTGAACCTGATAGAAGAGAAAGTCCCTCAATCGAAGAATGGATTAAAAAAATGTGGTACATTTACACAATGGAATATTACTCAGCTGTTTAAAAAGTGACATCATGAAATTTGCAGGCAAATGGATGGAACTAGAAAAAGTATCCTAAGAGAGGTAAACCAGACCCAGAAAGACAAACATGATAGGTACTCACTCATAAGTGGATATTGGCTATTAAGTAAGTGATAACGGTGCTACAATCCAGAGGCCCAGAGAGGCTAAGTAATAAGGAGGGCTCAAGCAGGGACACATAGATCTACCTGGGAGGGAGAAATAAAATATATTTTGTGGATGGACCAATGGACCAGGTAGGTGGGGATGGGAGCAGATGCAGAGACCCATAGCCAAACATTAGGTGGAGAGAGAGCCTAAGTTGGAGGTCTCCATTGGGTCCCTCCTGAAGCTTGGAGAATCCCATGTAAGAGGGGGAGGAGAAATTGTGGGAGCCAGAGGGGTCAAGGACACCCAGAGAGCAAGGCCTGTGGAGTCCACTAAGCAAGGCTCTTGGGGGCTCCCAGAGACTAAAGCAGCAACCAGGGAGCCTGCATGGGTCTGTGCTAGGTCCTCTGCATATACGTTATGTTTGTCACTTGGTGTTTTGGGGGGACTCCTGACAGTGGGAATAGAGGTGTCTCCGACTCTTTTCGCTGCTTTGAGGACCCTTTTCCTCTTTCTGGGTTGCCTTGTCCAGCCTTGATGTGAGGCTTTGTGCCTGGTCTTATTGTATCTTGTTGAGCTGTGTTCAGTTGATATCCCTGGGAAGCCTGCTCTTTTCTGGGGGAAGGATCGGGGGACGGGGCATGAGTGGATCTGGGAGAGAGAGGAAGTGGGGTGAACTGGGAGGCGTGGAGGGAGGGGAAGCTGCAGTTGGGGTGTATTGTATGAGAGAATAATAAATAAAAATTTAAAAACAAACAAGGCATAGGGAGGGAGATGTGGGGGGACCTGGGAGGAGTTGAAGGGGGATCGTAAGGATGAGTATGATCAAAACGCACTGGACACATGAATGGAATTCTCAGTAGATTTAAAATATTTTTTAAAAAGATCTCTCGAGGGCCTGGTTAGATGGTTCAGTGGTTAAGGGCACTGGATGCTCTTCCAGAGGATCCAGGTTCAATTCCCAGCACCCACACAGTAGCTCAAAACTGTCTGTAACTCCAGTTCCAGGGAATGGGGCCTCTTCTTCTATCTTCCATGGGCACCTACATGCTGCATATACAGACAAACTGGCAAAACACTCATACACATTAAAAACAAACCTTTGAAAAGGAATAAGATATTGCTAGCATTAAAGCAACTGCGGTATTATGTCGCTCAGTTGGAAGTTCTTGCCTGTTATTCATGAAGCCCTGGATTTGATCCAAAACACCTCATCAAACAAGTGGTGGAGGTGGAAGCTGGAGGGTCTGAGAGTCAAGGCCATCGGCTGTGTAGGGAGTTCAACACTATGTGGGCTCCCTGAAATCTTGTCTAAAAAAAAAAAAAATGGTGGTTTGTATCTAAATGTGGTGGCTCAAACCTGTGATCCCAGCCCTTGGAAGACTGAGGCTGGAGGATTGCCATGAATTAGGGGTCAGTCTGGCCTATGGCATGAGGTCTTATCTCAAGAAACAAACAAACAAACAAAAAGCGGCCGAGGAGACCACCCAGTAGGTAAAAGCACTTGCTGCCGAGCCTGATGGAGCCTGATGACCACAGGCTGGTTTCTGAGACCCACGTAGTGGCCAGAGAGAACCAGATCCCGCAGGTCATCCTCTGACCTCGACTCAAGTATGCACATTCACACATACACACACAACACCAAATTAAATACTTAAAATGATAAAGTAATAAGTAAATAAAATATAATATAATACAAATTTTAAAAATAAAACATTTAACAACTGCAAGCTGAATTTAAGAGACCATATAAGTCAGAAAAAAAATGCCAGAGAGAAATGTGTTGCTGATTTTGTAGCTTTAATATATGAAATAGAAATTCCCAGAATCACATTAACACCCCCCCCCCCGCCCCGTGCAGTAAAGCCCACCCCAAGCTCTAACACCTCTATTGGAATCTGCACACCTTCATGATTGTCATTTCCTGTGAAGCAAGTTTGTGTCTGGCACTAACTAGGCTCATAGATGCTGGGCTCCTGCCTCCCTGTGGGGATAGAGACCTGGAGAGTTGGTGTGAGATCGGGACAGAGAAGATCAGGACAGAGACGGCAAGAGAGGCTGCCAGAAGGCCAGGATCAGACGGGACGGGTGGTGCTCTGCTTGCCATCCAGTGTCCCACTTCCCAAAGCGCTAGGCGCCACCCACCTCTCGCCCTGGCTCTTGGCCTCTTTTCCATGAACAGGTTGCCCTGCCCAGCTGTGTCATCCATGTCCGGCTGTGCCAGCTGGACCAGGGCACCTGGTGGGGGCAGCCTGCTTTCGTGCCTCCTGATGACCCTTAGCCTGGGACCCAGTGTGGGGGGTGGGAATGGGTCCTGGGTTTCTACTGGAAATGGCCTGGTCTCTCCTGCCCAAATGGCAGGGAGAGGATACAGCGACAGAAAGGGACAGGGAATCAATATTCAGAGAGAGAGAGAGATGATTGGCAGAGAGACAGAAAGAGCTAGAAAAGAAAGACAGACAGGGAAAGAGAGACACAGAGACATAAAGAGAAAAGGAAAGAGAGTACAGAGACCAAGAGGGTCGGTGACAGAGAGAGATCAGGATGCACAGGAGGTGGGGACAGAGAGACGGGGAAAGACAGGCCGACAGACTCATTGTCAAACGATGACAGACTCTGAAAGGTCCCGTGAGGACTGACAGCTAGATCACAAGGTAGAAGAATTTTAGAAACAGGCGAGATGAAGTGGTGAGAAAGGAGACAGAGATGGAATGGGTGAGTGAATGGGACATGGGAAAAATTAGAAATCCTTGATCCAGAAGCGCACCTCTGGGCTGGTGAGAAGCCAGATGTGAGGAGGGCCTGGCGGGCCCTGAGGACCCCTCCCCATCCTTGGGCCAGGGAGGGAGGGAGTATCACTAGGCACTGGGTGGGGGGTGTTCTGGGGGTGGAGGGGAGGGGAGACAGGAAGAGTGAGTGCTTGGGCCCAGACTGACAGGAACCTCACTGCCAGGGAATGTGCCCGGGGGACCAGTGGGTGGTTATATCACCAGGTGCCAGAGCAGAGGAGGAGGAGGTGCTGGAAAGCCCAGGCCAGCTTGAGAAGTCTGCAGCTATATTGGGAGCCAGACCCCACCACCCACTGCCCAGGGGACCAGGGACAGTGGCAGGTGAGGCCTGGGGAGGGACCTCAGAAGGGGAGAGGGGAGAGGGGGCCAGGGCTGGCTCTGTCTCATCTTTGATTCACCCCTGCCTCTCCTATATCCGCACTCACAGGGACTGGAAGATGCTTGCAGCCCTCCCCTCCATGCTGGTCCCCGGGTGCTAAGTGGGGCTGTCATCCCCTCCCCATGATATATTTCTTCTAGGGAAGCTGGGCAGAGAGGGTGGGGAGAGTGGGTCAAGACTCCCAGAACCACCGAAGCCTCTGCAGAACCATCTAGCCCCGGCCTCTGTTTCTTACCAGGTGCAGCGGTCATGGCGAGGGCAGGACATCCATGGAAGTGGACGATGGCTACCCTGATGGCAATCCTGGTTCTGGGGGTCTCAGGTAACCAGAATCCCTAAGTGTGTGGGGGACTGCCTCTGTGGACCACTGGGTGTATCTCTGGGACCAGGTGAATGTGTGTTTGTGTCTGTGTGGTTACACAATTGAACGCGGGCCCCATGGCTGAATATGTACTAGAGAGGAGGGAATGACTTTTATTTTATTTTATTTTATTTTATTTTATTTTATTTTATTTTATTTTATTTTATTTTGTTTTATTTTTAAGGCAGAGTCTCACTGTGTAGCCCAGGCTGGTCTAGAATTCACTATCTAGACCAGGCTGGCCTTGAACTTGTGGCCAGTCCTCTTATACCTACCTCCTGAGGGCTTGGATTGCTGTTGTGTGCCTTCAGTTTTTGCTATTGTTGGTTTGTTTCAGTTTTTTTAATTTATTTTATTTTATTTGTATGAATTTTGCCTAAAGCATGTCTGGTGCTCAAGGAGACCAGAATAGGCTTCAGATCTCCTGGAACTAGAGTTGCAGGTGGTTGTGAGCTGTCATGTGGATACTGGAATCATACCCAGGTCTATTACAAGAGTAGCCAGTGCCCTTAACTGCTGAGCCTTCTTTTCAGACCCCTTATTTTTAGTTTTTGAGACATAATCTCACTTTGTAGCCTAGGCTAGCCTAGAACCTGCTCTATAGCCCACGCTCTCCTGGAACTCACTCTGCAGCCCTGTCTGGCTTTGAACTCTGGTCAATCCTCCTGCTTCAGCTTCCCAAGTTCTGGGATTACAGGTGTGAGCAACTGTGACTGGCTTGTGTGTGGCCCCCTCCCTTGTCAAGTGACTGTGCGTGGCAGATGCTACCGACCCTGGGAGACTGCGGCTGGGTGTCCATGCTCTGCAGATCATGTCTGGCGCTGCAACCGAGCGAGTGCACATTCCAGGCTGGTGCGGATGCTGCTGTGCATTCGGCCCGGTGTGTCTCCTCTGCACCCCAGTCTGGAATGCAGTGCAGCGCCGCTCACCACTGTGAAAATATATGACCCTTGTGTTTGCAGGTAGCCCCTTTCACGGGTGAGGTTGTGTCTGTGACAGTATTTGTGATGCTGTGACAGGTGGAACTTTACATTTCGGGGTCTGTGAGCGCAGGTGAATATGTGCTCAGGTAGCTGTATCTAGGGTTCCTGACCCTGCCTCGAGGAACTGAGTGAGAAGTCACTATAGAAGGTAGCTGCTGGGATGATTCTCTTGCACTGTGCCAAGCTGGGAATCAATATAAATGTCCTTTAAGTGTGACATGTCAGCTTTCCCATGTGCAGAAGTGTGTATGGTATTCCCATCCACATATACATGCCTGTCACTCCGATGCTGGTCAGGTGTATGAGCTCCTGAGAGATGGCCACCTGACCCTGATGGGAGCAGGTGCATTTGGACATAATACTTGTGTTCCTTGGGATGTGACTATGGGTGCATAGAGCACTGAGGCCTCCCTTCTCGGGATCATTAAGGAACATGACCAGTGACTGGCATGTGAGGGGTGGGGGGTGACAGAATGCATACAGGTCTGTGTGGGAACTCAGAGAGTGAGCCTTGCTGTACCCTTCTAGAGTCTCCTTTTTCCATCCTCCTCCCCAAACTCCACCCAAGAGCTCTGACTCCCCCGACTGTTCTCAACCAAGTTCTCACCCCCAGAGCCTACCCCTTTGCACTAGGCTCCATCTTGCTGTAGGTGGCTCCAGAGTTCAGCTCCACCTCCCCTTCCAAAGTCGGGGTTCTTTGTGAAACTGATCACCCCAAGCGACCTTGACCTCGCCTCTCCCTAGTCTCCAGGCTCCTGGGTCTTAAACTTGCTGTCCTGCTGCCTCAGCCTCCTGAATAGGTGGATGACAGGCTTGTGACACTGGGCTTGGCTTGGCTCCACTTCTGGAAACTAGGTCCCAAACCTCAAGTCTGCTCTGCCATTGACGACTCTTGTACCCCAGGGTACCCTCCTGCTCCCCGGATATCACCAACCGAGCTCCAAGCAATGTCAGGAGTTCTTGAGGCTCACAAAGTCCTGGGAGCCCGCTGGAGCTGGGTATCTGTCCTAAACCCCAACCCCCTGGCTGAGCTGCGGTTCCCCTTGTTCTACAAGCTCCTTCCCTGCAGCCTTGGCCCTGCCCACCCAGCTCTGGACCCGCCCCTGCAGAGAGAGCCCCACCTGACTGACCTGGCCCCACCTCTACAGTCTCGGCCCTACTTCTATAGCCCTGACCCCACCTTGAAGTCCTAGCCTTACCCCACAGCTCTGTGGTCTACATTCTAGGACTCAGTCCTTCAGCCCTCACCCAGTCCTATAAGCCCTGGCCTCACCTCCACAGTCCTGGCTCCAATTTCTTATCTTAGAGCCTGGGGCGTCAGGTGAGACAATTTGGTTGGTTCCAGTTCCTGACTCTAAGAGTAGCCCTGCTTCTAGGCCCCTTGCCCGAGTCCAAGCCCCACCCCAAGCCCGTTCTCCACCCATTCTCCATTCGCAGAGCCTGCTCTTGCTGACAATTTCTCCTCTTGTGACAACTCTGGCAACCGGCCCTCTGGGACTAACAGAGACCTCAGCAAGGAGTCCGAGTCAGGGGAGGACACGCGGTCAGATAGCAGCTCTCGCATTGTGAACGGGTCAGATTGCGAAAAGGATGCGGAGCCATGGCAAGGTGCTCTGCTGCTGGGACCCAACAAGCTGTACTGTGGGGCGGTGCTGATCAACCCACAGTGGCTTCTCACAGCAGCGCACTGCAGGAAGCCGTGAGTAGAGCTGGAGAGGAGGGCCTAAGAGAGAGCTGGAGGCAGGAGGCAGAGAGCTGGAGAGCGGACTGGGAAGGAAGGAAGGAAGATTGCATAAGTTCATGGATGGAAAGATGGAAGAAGGAAGATGAGTAGAAGGAAGGATGAGTGGGTGGGTGGGTGAATGGATGGACTGACCTACGGATGGATTCGTGGATGGATGGGAGTTTGGAAAAAGGATGGAAGAATGGAAGGACAGATGGAGACAACAGTATGAGGACAAGGTTAACACTAGTGGAGGGCTGATCTGGGCATGGAAGTAGGGATAGGTGGAATTGCATGTTAAAGGGGTAGAGATAGCTAAAGAAAGAGACTGCAATAGAGGTAGGAAAGAGGTAAGGAGAGAAACAGAAATGATAAAGATTATATAGACATAGGCATGTGGAGTAGTTTGGAATGGAGGTGGGGTTGGGACCTATGAAGACAAAGACGAGGTTGGGAAGGGGCTGGGTTGCTGGAGGTTGCTGGAGGGTACATACTCAGGTCTCAGTTAATGTGGAAATGGAATGCAGATAGGCTGGAAGCTGTGATGAGGATGGAGGTGCACACAGGGTAGAGATTGATAGAGTTAGGGGTAGAGCTAAGGATGATGATGGTGTGGAACTGGGTTAAGAATGGATGAAGTTGGGGTTAAGGCTGGGATAGAGCTGGGTTAAGGACAGGGTTGAGTTGTGGATGAGGATGGGAGGGAGGGAGGTTGGGGATGGGATGAAGTTGGATTGAAGATGGATTAGAGCAGGCATTGAGACTGCCTTGGACAGCTGGTCAGAGTTTGGGGCCAGCACTGATCATTGCCATGTTCCTCAGAGTGTTCAGAATCCGTCTGGGCCACCATTCCATGTCGCCTGTCTACGAGTCTGGGCAGCAGATGTTCCAGGGGATTAAATCCATCCCCCACCCTGGTTACTCCCATCCTGGCCACTCCAATGACCTCATGCTCATCAAAATGAACAGAAAAATCCGTGACTCTCACTCAGTGAAGCCCATCAAAATTGCCTCTGAGTGTCCTGCCCAGGGGACCAGGTGCACGGTGTCTGGCTGGGGGACAACAAGCAGCAGCCACAGTGAGTACACTGCTTCCTCCTAACTCCTGCTCTTCCAGTCAACTCTTGCCATGTAGCCCAGGCTATCCCAGAACTGTGCATCTTCCTGTAGCAGCTTCCCTAGGGTTTGGGTAGCAAGCTTGTACCACCATGCCCGCTGTGCTCTCTCTCACCCTCACAACGCCCTTGTTTGACAGACAACTTCCCCAAAGTCCTCCAGTGCCTGAATGTCACTGTGCTGAGTGAGGAGAGGTGTAACAATTCCTACCCGGGACAGATAGACAAGACCATGTTCTGTGCTGGTGATGAAGAGGGCAGGGACTCCTGTCAGGTAAGGACTGGATGCCGCTCCATTTATCCAGAAAAATGGCTGAGTTCTGTTTACATTTTGTGTTTATGTGTATGCACATGTGTCATAGAGTGTGTATGGAGCTCAGAGGACAACATGTGGAAGTCAGTTCTCTTCTTCCACTATGTGGGTCCCAGGGATTGAAATGAGGTCGTTGGGCCTGACAGCGAGCACCGTTACCACTGGGCCGCCTCACCAGCCCATCAAGTGCCATACAGATTACCTGGCCTTAAGTGCCAGGACCCGCAGCTTGAGCCTCTGCATTCGCTTTCCAGTTTTCATACAGGAAAATTTTAAACAATGAAAGGAAGTAGGGCATGACTTGTCATCTCAGTGGGAGACTGAGTCAGGAGGAATGAAAGCCCAAGAGCCAGCCTAGGTTACAGAGTTAGTTCAAGGTTGACTGAGCAACGTAGTGAGACCCTATCTCAAAATAAAAAGTAAAAATGAACCTAGGGGTGTGGTTCAGTGGTAGAGTGCTTGTATAGCATGCTACAGGCTCGAGTTCTGTCTCCTGCCTCATGAAACAGTAAATAGATAACCAAGGAGGTGGAATTAACATTAATAGTATATTATTAATAGTATATTGTATTTAATTACAATAGTATTAATTACAATAGTATATTGTATTTAATTAACATATGTGATCTCTCTATGTTCTCAAGTGACATTTTTCAGAATTTAGTTACTATATAACAATTATAAATACACCACTTACACACACACACACACACACACACACACATCACATCACACAATGCCTTTAACCCTAAAAATCCATTTCAGTTTGCTAGACACACTGCAACTACCATATCACAATTCAGGTCTGGAAGGAGAGATCAAGGCTGTTCCTTGTGGTCAAATAGGTTGTGCCCCCTTTACATAATGGCTGTCATAGTTCTGTCTTCAAGCATGTGATGGGTAAACATCGCATTGTAACAGAATTCATTAGACGGTAGTTTTCTAATAGATGCTAATAAAATGTCACGAGGAAAGAAAAGAGAAAACTTGTTTTAAGTATTTTAAAAAGTGTCTAGGCAAGCCTTCATTGTTGGAAGTGCTGAAGAAGCAGAAATGAAACACACACTCTTTGGGTCAGGGCTGGAGAGATTGCTTGGCCATTAAGAGCACTGGTGGCTCTTTCAGACGTCCCAAGTTCTGTTCCCAGCAGCCACATCTGTAACTCCAGCTCCAGGGGATCTAGCACCTTCTTCTCAGTACCCGCACTCACATGCATATACCCACACATAAATTCACACATATACTTGCAATTTAACACAGTGGTTCTCAACCTGTGAGTTGTGACCCTTTGGGGTCAAAGGACCCTTTCACGGGGGTCACCCAAGACCATCCTGCATATCAGATATTTACATTACAATTTATAACAGTAGTAAAATTAGAGTTATGAAATAGCAACAAAAATAATTTTATGGTTGGGAGTCAGCACATTATTAAGTGTCCAGAACTGTCAAGGTTGAGAATCAGTGATTTTACATAATAAAAATAAATCTTTTTAAAAATGTACAGTAGTAACCTAAAAAACTCCTTTGATCAAGAAACTTTACAAGTAGTGCCATTCCAGAAAGTTCTAAGGAGTCACTAGAAAAGACGATGCAAGGACCAGTCTTCATGGTGCTTGTGAGGAGGACTTCCTTAGATAGGTTGTATATAGCAGAGACTATAAAACACCCTGCAGCCAGACTCATGCCGGCTAAGGGCACAGCGAAGTCCTGCGCAAAGGCAGCAAGGGAGACATTTGGCTGATTCAAAGAATGGAAAGGAATCACTATTTCTCGGCCACAGCTGTGTTGGGGGAAGCAGTTCATGAGCTGAGGCAGTGACTGGTGGATCCCCAAGGCTTGCTGGATCAGTAAGCTCCAGGCCAATGCAAAACTGTCCCAAAAAAAAAAGATGGACAGCGCCTGAGGAATGATGTCCGAGGTCGTCTTCTGACCTCCACTTGTACATGCACACACGTGTGCACACACACATACACAACCACAGCAGTGGCACTGAGCAACTACAGGATTGACCCTACTAATAAAACCACTGTGATGGCTGATTAAGGGCTGCCTCTGTTTCAGGTTGTTTACAGGCGTCCACTCATTAGCTCAGGCAGCAGTTATTGTGAGCCTTAGTTTACAGGCTCGGAGAAGTTGACTAACAGACTCTCAGAACTCAGTGCAAAGATTTAAAGAAAAATCATTGAACCACCATCTGGGCCTGGTAGCATAGGACTATCATCCCAGTTGTTCAGAAGGCTGAGGCAGGAGGATCACAAGTCCTAGCTCAACCTGACCCTGTCTCAAAATAAACAACAAAAATAAACAGAGGGAGGAGAAGAAACGAGGAGGGCAGGGGAAAGGAGAGACAGGGAAAGCAGGAAGAAAGGAGAGAGGTAAGGGAGGGAAGCAGAGATAGATAAATAGATAGATAGATAGATAGATAGATAGATAGATAGATAGATAGATAGATAGATGGATGGATGGATGGATGGATGGATGGATGGATGGATGGATGGGTGGGTGGGTGGGTGGGTGGGTGGGTGGGTGGGTGGGTGGGTGGGTGGGTGGGTAGATAGATAGATAGATAGATAGATAGATAGATAGATAGATAGATAGATAGATAGATAGATAGATAGATAGATGATAGACAGACAGAGCAGGCAGGCAGATAGTGAAGAGATGGGGAGGGCAGGAGACAGACTAGAAATCTTATGAGGAGAAAGAGGATGTGGAAGCTAGTGTAGGGAGCTGGGAGGAGGTTGGGGTATTGACTAGAGCCTGGCTGGCGGGCTTTCTACGATCTGAACCTGAAGTGAAATACTGACAATGTCCTCTCTCTGTTTTTGCTACACTGAACCCTGTCTGTCCTCTCCCCTTGTTTGAACCTCTTTGCTGTGTCCTGGCCCTTTTGCTTCAATGCATGGTGCTGGGTGTCTTATTCCTCCTCATTCTACCTCACCACATCCTTGCCCCCTTCTGTGTACCTCCATTCTTCCCCAACAGGGTGATTCCGGGGGACCTGTGGTCTGCAATGGCAAGCTGCAGGGCCTTGTATCCTGGGGTGATTTCCCCTGTGCCCAGCGGAACAGGCCAGGTGTCTACACCAACCTGTGTAAGTTCTCTAAGTGGATTGATGACATCATCAAGTCCAACTCATGAGCCACACCAGGACCCCTGGAGCCAGCCTCACCCCACTGCAATGAGGAGCACTGGCTCGCTTTGAGGATGCTGCGGATAGCTACCAGTCTCTCCAGGCCAAGCTCCTGGCATCAAGATCCTCATCCCAAATAGTGGACTGGCTCTGTATCTACAGCCAGGTCCTAGGGACACTTCTGGAATGACAAGGGTTGGGTTGAAACTCATCATCCTCAGTGTATCCATCCACAAACCCAGAGTTGAGTCTTTTCTGCAGCCATAAAACACATGTAGACACGGAAATAAAAGACATGGGAAGAACCCCCTTTGTATGTCTCCTCCTGTGCCATGCAGCTGTGGGCAAGTGGCTATCTTAGATACTTTTCCACTGTGTGCTAAGACACCATGACCGAGGCAACTTATAGAAGAAAGAGTTTGTGTGGAGCTTACAGTTCAAAGGGTTAGAGTCCATGACCATTATGGGGAGGAGCATGGCGGCAGGCAGGTAGGCTTGGTGCTGGAGCAGTAACTGGGAACTCACATCCTGAGACACAACCACAAGACACAGAGAAAGCTGACTGGGGGTGGCACGGGCTTTTAAAACCTCAAAGCCCACCTCAGAGACACACCTTTGCCAACAAGGCCATACTTCCTAATCCTCCCCAAACTTTTCTGCCAACGGAGGACCAAGCATTCAAATATACGAATCTGCGGGGACCGTTCTCAGTCAGCCACCACAGTGGCTTCTCCTCTGGCACAATGCACCTGCATGGGGTCCTTTGGTGACTTTACGTTTCTTCACAAATAGTAACTATCTCAGTTACTTTTCTATGTCTGAGCACCTGACAAAGGCAACTTAAGGAGAAAGGGTTCATTCTGGCTCACAGTTCCAGGGTACAGCCTATCCTGGTGGGACAGCAGGAGCAGAAACTTGAGATGGTTGGTCACACTGCATGGGGTCAGGAAGCAGACAGAGATGAGCATCAGTGCTCACTGGTTTCCTCCCCTTTAGTCAGACCACGACCCGGCGTACGGCTGGTGCTGCCTGCAATCAGGGTGGGTCTTCCTACCTAGGTTAACTCCCTTGCAGACATTCCCGGGGCTTATCTCCTAGGTGACTCTAGGCCTTATCAAGTTAATACTATCAGCTAGCCTGTGAGACAGGAAACTTAGCAGTTCCCCAATGACAACTCTACCCTAATTTCTTGAATATGTGGCTTAGTCCTCAATGCACAGTGTTCACCTTGGGATTTTTTTTAACTGCTATAAGAACAATGTACATTCAATCAAAACCACACATCAAATGCTGGCTTTTGGTCTCTTCCCAAGCTAGTGACCTGCAGTCTGACATTATTACAGTTTGGATATTAAATGTCTTCTAAAAGGCTCATATGTCAAGGGGCTAATCCAGGCTGGTGGTGATCTTGGGAGCTGCAAGACTTTTGAGAGATCGATCCCAATGAGAGAAAGTTAGGTCACTGTGGATGAGTCCTTAAAGAAAGAAGATATCAGGACCCTATCCTTTCCTCTCTCTTGACTTCCTGGCCACCATGATTTGAGCAGCCTCTTCCACCTCCTGTTCCTGCCATGATGAGCTAACTCACCACAGACCCAAAGGCAAGAGGACTTGAAAGCTCTAAAACCCAAAACCTAAGCAAACCTTTTCTCCTTCTAAGGCGCTTATCTCAGTCAGGCATTTTGTCATGGAAAGCTCAGGAACATAAATATTCTCCCTTAACAGTGGACAGAGGCAAGAAGCCAGGCTCCCTCGGCCTGGAGGCTACAAGAGAAGCAACTCACTATGTGTGATGTGCTGATGTCTGGGACAAGTGGGATGTTGTGAATGAATCTGTAGTTCAAACAGGTGTTTGTTTCTTTTTCTTGTTTTGAAAAAATAATATATTATTTTATGTGTATGGGTGTTTTGCCTACATGTATGTGTGCAGTGCCCCCGGAGGCCGGAAAAGGCATCAGATCCCTTGCGATTGAAATTAAAGTTTGAGATGCCTTGTGGGTACTGGGGAAAGACCCAGATCTTCAGAACGGCAGCCACTAATCTTAACCTCTGAGCTAACTCCAGCCCCACCTTTTTGTTCCTTCAATTCTTTTAAACCTTGTGTGTGTGGGGGGAGGGGGGACTTCTGTGTGGAGGCTAAAGAACAACTTTTGAGAGTTCGTTTTCTCTTCCCGCCATGTGGGCTCCAGGATCAAACCCAAGTCTTCAGACTTGGTGAAGAAAGTCTACACCCATGGATTCATCTCACCAGGCCTGATTTCTTTAAATTTATTTTTTATTTATGTGTATCTGTCTGTGGAAATGTGCACATGAGTACATGACTCACAGAGGTCAAAAGAGAGTATCAGACCCCCTGGAGCTGTACCTACAGGCTGTTGTGAGCCTCCCAGAGTGTGTGCAGGGAACTAAACTCAGGTCCTCAGCAAGAGCACCATGTGCTCCTGACAACTCGGCCACCTTGCTGGCCTCCAGATTTTTTTCTACAAAGGCTGTATAGCCATGCTAAACCAAGCATGCACAGCGGGGGTGCCATGGGTTTGATATGTTGGCATTTTGAGACAGGGTCTCTCTATTATGTAGCCCTGGCTGTTCTTGAACTCACAGAGATTTGCCTGTTTCTGCCTCCCAAGTGCTGGGATTAAAAGTTTGTGTCGTCGGGGATCGCCCAATGACAGAGAAATGGATGAGATCTACATGAACAGCCTGGACATGAGTGGGGGTAATGAAGGGCAAGGGTCGAGGGAAAGAGAGCTTGGGGAAGCGGGAGATCCCAGCTGGATCAAGAACAGAGAGGGAGAACAAGGAATAGGAGACCATGGTAAATGAAGACCACATGAGAATAGGAAGAAGCAAAGTGCTAGAGAAATCCACAGAAATCCACAAAGATACCCCCACACTGGCAATGGTCAAGAGACAGCCTGAACTGACCTACTCTGGTGATGGGATGGCCAAACACCCTAACTGTCATGCTAGAAACCCCATCCAAGGACTGAGGAATCTGGATGTAGAGATCCACGGCTAGGCCCCAGGTGGAGCTCCGGGAGTCCAATTAGCGAGAAAGAGGAGGGTTTATATGAGCGAGAATTGTTGAAGCCAAGGTTGGATAAAGCACAGGGACAAATAGCCAAACAAATGGAAACACATGAACTATGAACCAATGGCTGAGGGGCCCCCAACTGGATCAGGCCCTCTGAATGGGTGAGACAGTTAATTGGCTTAATCTGTTTGGAAGGCATCCAGGCAGTGGGACCAGGTCCTGAGCTCAGTGCATGAGTTGGCTGTTTGAAACCTGGGGCTTATGCAGGGATGCTTGGCTCAGCCTGGGAGGAGGGGACCGGACCTGCCTGGACTGAGTCTACTAGGTTGATCTCAGTCCTCGGGGGAGGCTTTGCCCTGGAGGAGGTGAAAATGGGGGGTGCGCTGGGGGTAAGGGAAGGGGGCGGGAGGGGGAGAACAAGGGAATCTGTGGCTGATATGTAGAACTGAATGGTATTGTAAAATTAAATTAAATTTAAAAAAAAAGTTTGTGTCACCATACCGGGCTCAATTGAGTTCTTTTGTTTTATTTTGTTTCTTTGAGACAGGGTTTCTCCATGTAGCCCTGGCTGTCCTGGTACTCAATCTGTAGACCAGGCTGGCCCGAACTCAGAGATCCACCTGCCTCTGCTGGGATAAAAGGTGTGCACCACCATTGCCTGGCTTTCAACTGGGTCCTTATTCCTAGAGTAAAAGGGGTGCTGTGCCTTGTTCTGAGTCTCCAGGGCTCCGCTACGTTCTCAAAAGGTCGGCTGGCTCAGCGTGGCACAGCCAATTAACCAAGCACAACGTTTGAGAAGAGGGTGCATCCTTGAGCACGTGTTTTGATTCAAGAAGTGCTGACCCTGGGGGAGTTTGAATTGCTTTTTTATTATATATTTTTTTAATGAAGTTTTGCCTTATTTAATCCTTTGATGGAAAAGAGAGTGCATTTAGTTAAAATTTCACCACAGAGAGAACATGGAGACAGATGAATCCCTAGGGTTTGCTGGCCAGCTAGCCTAGTCTATTTAGTGAGACCTTGCTTCATAAAATGAGGTGGGCAGTTCCTGAGGAGTGACACTTGGCATTGACCTCTGCCCTTCACACACACACATGTATTCCCACAAAGACAGTGGGTTCTTGAAATAATTACTGTAGAAACAGACCTGGGGAAGCCTGTGGCAGATTCTCCACCTCCCAAAGACATATTTCATCTCCAACCTGCTTCTTGCAAGTGGCAGAGCTTGGATGGACCCCGACTCAGGATCAAAGTCAAGGATGAGCAAGAACCCAAGACATACAGATGGAACAAGAAGACAGGTCAATGCCTGTGACCTGGTCTGACTCCACACTAGACAAACTGGACAAAACTGAGCTAAGTTCACCCAATCCACCCTGCTCTCCTGGCCAAGCTCAGCTATCACTTACATTAGTTAGCGAGTGACCTGCAAGCATCATGGACCGCGATCTAAGTGAGATGCTGGAGCCAAGGGCTGCTGAGGGCAGTCTCTGCGGAGTTATTTACACAGTAGACAGAAGCAAGTAAGGCTGGGAATCATGGCTCAGTGGAGAGCCCTGGCCTGAAATCCCCCGTGAGGGGCCGAGGGTGTGGTTTCCAGGTCACTTGTGGACATGAGCAATGTCTGGGCTTGGCCAGCAATGCAGTAGGGGGTGACTGATAAGCTCATTTCGGCTGCACCCACTTTATCTAAAGTGTGGAGTCAAACAAGGTCACAGAACACCAGCATCGCCTCCTTGTTCCAAGTGATAGAGCGCGAGCCTAGGGTGTGCAAGTCCCCGAGCTTAATCCCCTGCCCTGAATTTAAACATTTTTGTTTCATTTTATTTATTTTATTTTATGTGTACAGGTGGGGAGGATGAGGAGGTACGTGCACGTCTTGACCTGTTCTATCAGAGAACAGCTTGCCGGGTTTGGTTTTTCTCCTTCTACCCAGTCCTGGGGGTTGAACTCTGGTTGTCAGGCTTGGAGGTGGTCGCTTTCACCAGCTGAATCATCTTGCCTGCCTTGTCCCCTGTCTCCCGTCTACACCTGCCTGCCTCCCCCCCCCCAGCACTGATTTTTTTTTTTAAAGCAAAAAGAAGGGAAAGAAAGCTACATGTAGTAATGTCGCTTGTAATGCCCGTATTCGGGAGACTGAGGCAGGGAGGACCTGGAGATTGAGGCCAGCCTGGGCTACAGAGTGAGAACCGGTCTAGATAACAAAACTGCTGTGGGTGTAGCCCAGCTGGCAGAGTGCTCACCATGAGGTGTCAAAGGGCGTGGTGGTGCATGCAGTAACCCCCGAATTTGGAGATGGAAGCAGGGAGCTCAGGACTTCCAGGCCACCGTGGGCTGTCTAGAGAGTTCAAAGCAAGCTTGGGACACATGAGACCTTTGTCACAAAAACTGTTTAAAAGGAAGAGAGATGGTAAAGTCTGAATACCTCTCCCCCATTTCTCACTTGGAATGTGGGTACCCTGAGGAGGACTAACCACCTTATACCACAAGAACAAACGCCACCAAATAGTGACTGGGCTGCAAGCCAGTTGTAGGCCACCCTCTCAGGAATTTCCTTCCTGCTCTAGCCCTGTGCGGGTTTCTCTCTCCTCAGCTTGGATCAAGGAAATAAAAATGCAAGTGTCAGAAACACTGTCTTTGGCTCTCTGTGCTGATACAGGGCAGAGTGTGGGAAAAGAAGTTTCCAGAAGGAAGCTGAGCTAACACATTGCACCCATTTTCTTGGCAGCCTTGACTTTCTCTTCTCACACAAGGATGTGTCTTTTCCATGAGGATGCTGGTTCCAGGGTGGGGAGGAGGCAGGTGTCCCTGCACAGTCCCTTAATGCCTAGGGTGGAGAAGGTTCTCGCCTTCCTATACGGTGTTGTAAGACAGAGGAGCCGCAGTGGTGCAATAGCAAGCTCCTCACCCTAGGACACATCCTGGCGCCCTGACAAACAGAAGTGATGTTCAGAGCAAGGCTGAGCTTTATCGAGGGAACAGCCCAGACAAGAAGGCCCAGGAGTGACACCGGGAGGAGACTCGTGGCAGGTGGGTGTGTAAGTCTGGGAGTTAACATAAGTTTCAACAGCAGCTCAGATGGACAGGGAATGAACACGGGATGCTTAATAAATGACATTGGGAAAACTAGTTCCCTCCATACCGGAAACCAAACCCACAGCTGGAGAGATGGCTCAGCAGATAAAGTTTGCTGCACTAGCCTAACGCCCTGAGTTTGATCTTTTGAACCTAAGTAGAGGTGGAAGGAAAGAACTGATTCCACAAAGTTGTCCTCCAATCTCCATACACATTATATACACACACAATAACAATAAATAACTTTTTTTTTTGGTTTTTTGAGACAGGGTTTCTCTGTGTAGCTTTGCGCCTTTCCTGGAACTCACTTAGTAACCTAGGCTGACCTCGAACTCACAGAGATCCGCCTGGCTCTGCCTCCCAAGTGCTGGGATTAAAGGCGTGCGCCGCCGCCGCTGCCACCACCACCCGGCCAATAAATAACTTTTTAATAAAAAGAAAGAAACCAAGCTCCAGGTTCCCCGCTGGTACCACAAGAACTGAACACATCCCAGCACTCAGAAGGCTGGGGTAAGAGGGTAGTGAGTTCTAGACCAGCCTGGGTCTACAGAGATGCTATGTCAAAAGTAAAAATTTTATACTGAGCAATGGTGGTGCTCGCCTTTAATCCCAGGTGCATTTCTCTGAGTTTGAGTCCAGCCTGGTGTACAGAAAGAGTTCAAAGATAGCCAAAGTTACACAGAGAAGTCCTGTCTCAAAAAACCAAAACAAACGGACATAAATAAATAAATAAATAAATAAATAAATAAATAAATAAATACAATAAAAATCTTAAGACAGAAACATGGGACTAGGGACCAGCTGGTAAAGTGCTTGCCACAAAAGCAGCGTGAGGACCTGGATTTGATCTCCAGAGCTGACAAAGCCAGGCTCCTCAGCAGGGCTGCTGACATGGCTCTGTGGGTAAAGGCACCGCGTACAGGTCGAAAGATGTACACAAGCCTGGAAACTGAGACAACTCCTGACACCCACATGGCAGGAGAAGACAACCAGCTCCCACGTCATCTGATTTGCACACAGACTCCGTGACACGTGTGTTCCAGAACACATGCATACAGGAACACATGTGATAAATGAATGTAGAAGAAAAGTTTTTAGGTGCCAGGATTGATGGACCTAAGAAGACAGGTCCCTGGGGCTTGATGGACAGCCTGCCTGGTGTACCTGGGAAACTCTTTGTCTCAAAAAACAAGCTGAGGAGCTGGAAAGGTAGCTCACAACCATCTCTACCTCCAGTTCTAGGGGATATGACACCCTCTTCTAACTCCTAAAGGTACCAGGGTCATATATAGTACACATATACATATGCAGACAAAATATTCATATACACAAAGGAAATAAATCTTGGGGGGAAAGTGGATGAGATACATTGAATAAGGACACCTATGGCCTCCCCTGACCACACACCACTGCATGTCACACACACACACACACACACACACACACACACACCACTGCATGTCACACACACACACACACACACACACATACACACCAAAAACAGAACAGGCCACTCCAAAGCCAGGTGTGGTGGCACACACTTGTGGTCTCTACACTCAGGAAGTAGAGACAGGAGGATCAGGAAATCAAGGACATCCTCAGCTACATAGTGAGCCTGTGTGAGGCCCTGTTTCAAAATAAAAATTAAAAACCACTTAGGTACAAGATGTGCTTAGAGATTTAGGAAAGAAAAGCCAGGCAAGAACATGGTGAATGACTTGTTGAGCCTTCAAAATTACAAATTGTTAAGAAAAATTCTGACTAATTTGGTGACAGCCAACTTAAGCGTTCTGGTTTAAAGGCAATGGAATGGACTATGAGAGACACTGTTCAAAAAAGGAGAAGCTATTTGTGGTAGCCAAAATAGAAAGAACTATACCTATACTGTATAAGAAACAACTGTGAGAGTATGTGGTGTGTGCGTGCGTGCGTGCGTGCATGCGTGCGTGCGTGCGTGTGTGTGTGTGTGTGTGTGTGTGTGTGTGTGTTCTCACATACACATGTGTGCACAAGAATACAGTTGCGCTCAGAAGCCAGAAGAGGGTATCAGATGCCCTGGAGCTAGAGTTACAAGTGCTTGGGGCTGGGACCCAAACTCTGGTCCTCCGAAGGAGCAGCAAGTGCTCTTAACAGTTGAGTCACCTCCCTAGCTCCTTAATTAGAGAGAGACAGAGACAGAGACAGGCAGAGAGACAGAGGTCTTCATGGGAAGATAGATTCAAGGCTTAAAAAAAAAAAAGCAGAATCCCCAAGCTAAAGCTGCTAAGGAAGTAATCCACTCCATCAGTTATCACGGCCAGGGAGATGGCTGAGTGTGTGAAGGGGCTTGCCCCCAAGCCTAAGGACCTGCACTTGATCCCTAGACCCACATAAGGGAAGGAAAGTACCAACTTCCCAAGCTGTCCTCTGACCTGCGTACCCATGTGCCATGGCCCTCTCCTGCCCTGCCCCACACCCAAATAAACAAATAAATATAACCAACATTAAATAAAAAACAAAAAACCACACTGAGTGAAGACATTCTTGACACTAAGCGAGGCTAGGAAAATGGGAAGGAGAGGGTTGGTCCTGTGAGGGATGCTCAACATTAACAAGTCCAAGTTGTACTGAGGTCAGCATGGAACCTCCTGTTCTGAAAACCTCTCTCTCAGGTGTTGTCACTCTAGTACACACACACACACACACACACACACACACACACACACACACACACACCCTGTGACTCAGCAATTTCTCTCCTGGCTACATAGCCACACCCAGGAGGGAACATGTATGAGCCTGTGGCTCACATCGATCTTCAGGGTGACCAGAGGTTGGAAGCCATCACATGCCCTTGGTTAGATCACAGAACTTGTTAGCTCATGCTCTATCTCCCCAAATTCAGTCCCCATGGGTGTTGATATGAAGGCCTCCCATACTCTTGAGGCTCCCACAGCATTCTCTTCCCTGCCCCCCCTCCAGCTGCAGACTACTTCTTGCCTGCCGCAGAGCCTTTTGGCTAGGTCACATGATCCTGCCCCCCCTCCCTGTCCCCTGCAAAACCTGTAAGAGTCAGCAGAATTCCCTTCTTCCTACGGACCTAAGGATCTCTATCTCCCTTCAGCACCCCATCACACTGGCTCCTAATATTTGGGAACTAAAGAGCCAGTGTCCTTCAGGGTCCCAGCATGGCTGCCTGTGGTGGTGAGCCTCCAGCTCTCTGATCAGTGTTCTGAATGATTTCACCAGCTTTAAAAAAAAAAAAAAAAAAAAAAAAAACTAATAATACTTCTATAAACATAGTTGAACATGTGTCCTTGTGGTATGACTGAGTATTCCTTGGGTATATGCCTAAGAATGGTATAACTGGGTCTTGAGGTAGATTGATTCCCAACTTTCTGTGAAACCGCCATACTGATTTCCAAAGTGGCTGTACAAGTTTGCACACCCACCAACAGTGGAGGAGTGTTCCCCTTGCTTCACATCCTCTCCAACATAAGCTGTCTGCGGTGCTTTTGATCTTAGCCATTCTGACAGGTGTAAGATGGTATCTCAGAGTTGTTTTGATTTGCATCTCCCTGATAATTAAGGATGCTGAGCAATTCCTTAAATGTCTTTCGGCCATTTGAAATTCTTCCTTTGAGAATTCTCTGTTTAGCTCTATAGCCCACTTGTTAATTGGATTGTTTGTTATTTTGATGTCTTGTTTCTTGAGTTCTTTATATATTTTGGAGATCAGCCCTCTGTCAGATGTGGGGTTGGTGAAAATCTTTTCCCATTCTGTAGGCTGTTGTTTTGTCTTATTTACTGTGTCCTTTGCCTTACAAAAGCTTCTCAGTTTCAGGAGGTCCCATTTATAAATTGTTGTTCTCAGTGTCTGTGCTACTGGCATTATATTTAGGAAGTGGTCTCCTGTGCCAATACATTCAAGATTATTTCCTACTTTCTCTTTTATCAGGTTCAGTGTAACTGGTTTCATATTGAAGTTGCCAGGAATCCCCAAGGATGACCCCAGCCTGGGATACTAGCAATAGTGGAGAGGGTGCCTGAACCGAACCGGCTTGCCCCAGAGATCAGACCGATGAATACCCTAACTGTCATCACAGAGCTTTTCTCTAATGACTGATGGAAGCAGATGCAGAGATCCACAGCCAATCACTAGACAGAGCTCCAGGAGTCCAGTCAAAGAGAGAGAAGAGGGATTCTATGAGCAAGTGCATCAGGATCATGATGGGGAAACATGCAGGGACGACCAAATCAAACTAGAGGGAACTCATGAAAGTTGGATCAATGACTGTGGAGCCGGCATGGGACTGGACTTAGGCCCTTTGCATGGTGAGACAGTTGTGTAGCTTGATCTGCTTGGGAGGCCCCCTGGCAAAGGGGATCAGAATCCATTCCTGGTGCATGAGCAGGCTTTGTGAAGCCCACTATCTATGATGGGACACCTTGTGCAGCCTTGAGGCAGGGGGAAGGGCTTGGAATTGCCTCTACTGAATGTGCCTGCCCATGGGAGGCTTTCCCTTCTTGTGGGAGGGAGTAAGGGGTGGGTTGGAAGGGGAGGCTAGAGGGATGGGAGGAGGGAAGAGGGGGATTTTTGATTGTTGTGTAAAATGAATGAAAAAAATTCTTAATTAAAAAAACCTATGTTTTATTTATTTAGTTCATGTACATCTGTGGGTACACATGCTCCAGTGTATGCATGGAGGTCAGAGGAGTCTACAAGAGTCGATTCTCTCTTTCCATCATGCAGCCCCAGGGACCAAATGCAGATCATCAGGCTTGACAACAAGTGCCTTTATTAATGGAGGTATCTAACTGGCCCTAGCCTATTTCTTTATCTATAAATTATAAGACCTATCACCAGGGGAATTGTTATGTGCACGGGAGAGGCAGGGGTGGGGGTAGGCATGTAAACCTTCTGGTACTCTAATAAGTCTTAAAGGACAAAGGCCTTGGGAAAGGACGTACTATGTTACACGATGTTCGTGACAGTGACGTACATTAAAATGATTCACTTGGGACATTCACAAGGTACATTTTGTAAGCTTGGGGTAGGGATCAGGAAGGGAAAGAGGGAGGGAGGGAAGTGAAATAAGTTATCTACCAACTAGTGAAGGTGTGCCAGGGGTGATGGCATCCTCAGCTCACAAAGGCTAAAGGCAGCAGGAAGCGTGTGGGGTCCTGTGACTTGGCTTCCTTCAGGGACTTGACCTCTCTTTGTTTCTTTCCTTCTACTTATCTCCCTTTCTTTATCTCCTCTTTTTTAAAGTGTTTTTCTGTTAGCATACAGACAGTTTCAGACCCACATAGCAACACATTTTCCTCATGTCCTTTCCCAGGCCCTCTTTATTGTTATATTCCTCCTCCCAAACAGCACAATAGTCTCCTGGGGGACATGGAGACTATTCCTTCCTCCCCTTCCTTTTTCCCTTTTTGGCTTTTGGAATATAGTCTCATATGGAGATATGTATGGCTCAGTGGTAGAGCCCCCGCCTAGCAGACTCCAGACTTAGATGCTGTCCCCAATACCACAAACAAAAACAGGAAACAAAACCCATAAAAGTAGAATATGGTTCTTGAGCCACATTTCAGTTTCACAAGAACCCTCAAATTTCAGAGTGTGCTCTCTCGTTTCTGCCCCAGGCCAGATCTCTGTGGGAGCAGCTGTATCGGTTTGCTAAGAGCACTAGCATCCCCTGTTCTGCACACACAGGACCTGAAGAGCTTGGTTACCGTCACAATCCCCATTATAAACTGACTGTATGATAGCTGCGCGGCGTGATCACTGGGATGACTCAGTTATATCCAGTCCAGTGACACCTGATGCCAAAAGCTCTGAATGTCCCAATGTGGCCATTGGTTCTCCCCTCCAGGAGCCTCGGGACTCATTCTGTGACAATCAAAGTTGAACAGCAAGTGGCTACTAAAGACAAAGCAACCACAGTTGCATGGAACCAAGGAAGCATGGTGGTACAGCCTCTCCCTGAGCCAGAGTGACTTTAAACCCTCAGTGATCCTCCTGCCTCAGCCTCCCAAATTCTAGGATTACAAGCATCAGGAACCAACCCACCCGACGTCAGACACATTTTTAACATGACATCTTATTTTGGTGTTGACGAGATGGTGCACTTACTAAGAGCGCTTGCTGCTCTTGCAGAGGCCCTGGGTTCAGCTCCCAGCACCCATGACCAACAGCTCATAACCACCTATGACTCCAGCTCCAGAGGATCCATAGTCTTTTTCTGGTTCCTTTGGGCACTGCATTCACACACACACACACACACACACACACACACACACACACACTTTGGTAAAAATACCAAAGTAAGTCTTTTAAAAATAAAATCTTATTTTGCAATAGTTTGACAAGTTGAGTGTGCCCTGGGCCTGTCACCTGCTGTGACAGCAAGAATGCCTTTCACAAAGACTAGCATGTCAAGATGCAGAAAACGATGCTATTAACGCAGATGCAGGCCTTTGTGGGGAGTGCTTCACACTTGTGCAGTTGCCTGCTGAAGCCAGAAGAGGGCATCAGATCTCCTAGAACTGGGGTTACACAGGGTAGTGAGCCACATTTGGGTGCTCTAACCTGAGTCCTCTTACCTGCTGAGCCATCTCTCGGCCCCTCCCTCCTTTTCTGTATCTCTGGCACATTATTGTATTTAACTTTCATTACATTGATTTATTTGTTGGGGTATACACATACCAGGGTGCGGGTGTGCAGGTCAGAGAACAACTTGTAGCCTAACAACCTGAATTTGATCTCTGAAGTCCACAAGGCAGGAGAGCGACAACTCCTGCAATTGTTCTCTGAGCTCCACACCTGGTTCCTGCTCTCTCTCTCTCTCTCTCTCTCTCTCTCTCTCTCTCTCTCTCTCTCTCTCTCTCTGGTGTCTGGTACTCCTTTTAATATAATTTATTAATTCTTTGAGAATTTATACAATGTATTTTGATCGCAATCACCCCCCAACTCCTAAGTCCTCCCAGGTCAACTCCATCTCCCTACCAAAATTTTTAAGAGGGACTGGAGAGATGGCTCATATGTTAAGAGCACAAGCTGGTCTTCTAGAGTACCAGGGTTCAATTCCCAGAACCCACATGGAGGCTCACAACTGTCTGTAACTCCATCTGACATCCCATCCTGGCTTCTGTAGGTACCACGAATGCACTAGTACGCAGACATTTATGTTGGTAAAACATTCATACACACAAAATAAAGCAAAAATTATTTCAGATTTAAAGTAATAGAAAAACTTTTAAGACAGCATCTCATTATGCAGTTGTGGCTGGCCTGGAACTCTCTACAGACCAGGCAGGCCGCAGACTCAGAGATCTGCCTGCTTCTGTTTCCGAGTGCTGTGACATGCACTAAGCCAATTAAATTGGAGTGGGAGGGATTTTTTAATCACAATTTACTTTTTTATCTTGAAGCAGTCTTTCTATAGCTCAGTTAGGTTTCTGCTGGGTACCACTAAGCCAGGCAGCCTGCAGCAGCCTCTTCCTCTCCTTCCTCTCAATGCTGCTAGAGAGGAAACAGCAGACATCTCCTGCCGCTGCTTGGGGTTTTCCAATGCTCACGCCCCCAAAGGAAGTTCACCGAGCTCCCAAAGCCATGAGGGGCCAGGTGGCTCGTCCATGTGATGGGCTCATTAACCGAAGGGCCAAACCTCTCTCCCTTCCCCGACACCCAGGAATCTGAGAAACTTGTAGGAGGGGAACCCACATTGCCTCATGGGCCTGAGTCGTCTTCAGATATCTGACTGTGGCATTAATAACTATCCTAATAAGTCTCTTACCCAAAAAGACAAGCCACCGAAGTGTCCCTCTTGAACCCCCAAATCCCTGAGATCCCGTTATGTAACTCAGACTGACCTCAAATGCACAGCAATCCTCCTTCCTCTAGCTCCCCAGTGCTGGGGTTACAGATGCACGTCACCATGTCTGTTTCATGCAGGGACAAGAGTCCAGTCCAGGCCTTCGTGCTCGCTGAACCAGCACTCTGCCAACTGAGCTACACTGCCAGCTCCTTAATTATGTTTTTTAAAAACTGGCTTTATGATCATGAGTGTTTTGTCTGTCTGTATGTATGTATGTATGTATGTATGTATGTGTATTACATGTATGCCTGGTGCCAGTGGAGAGCAGAAGATGGCATCAGATCCCCTGGAAATGGAATTCATCGAAGCTGTACCTGTGCCAACACATACCTGTAAGTCTCAGCACTTGGTAAGTAGAGGCAGGAGGATCAAGAGTTCAAGGTCATCCTAGACTACATCAGTAAGTTTGAGGCCAGCCTGGGCTGTACAAGACACTGTCCCCACAGCAGCAACAAAAGGACTTGCCAGTACTTGAGTTGTTTATGCTCGTAGGACATCCTTCAGCACATTGCACAGCACTGTTTTATAACCGTGACTAAGTGTGAACAGGGTGCCCACTCCCTGAGTAGTTATGGAGAAGATGAATGATCCAACCTGCAGCCTGCCTGGCTCAGTGATGCAGCTTCATTGTCTTAAGAAACCTATAAAACCCAGAAGGAGCTTCTAACTGTGAAGATACGTGACTTGACTCCTCTCCCGCCCCGGAGGCACGGTTTTTTCCTGACAGGCTCTCTTGAAGTGGCAGTCCAAACATGAGGCTTTCTTGAACTTTGTCTATCACAAAGCTTGAAGCTACCCTGGAGCTGCTGGGGTCCCCGGGGCTCCCTTTTGAGTTCTTAGTCTCATTAATGAAAGAATTTTAAAAACTCAGAAGACAATGACAGTTTTGTTAGCATTTGAGAGAAAACTCCAGGGCAGCTCAAACAGAATTCCAGGGGAATGCTGAGGCAGATTGCTGGGGATAAGAAGTTTACTACAAGAGTTATCAATGGATGGACGCAGAGTGAGGCCTCCTAGGAGCTGCGGCCCCTGCACCACAGACAGCAGCATGGTGGGGCCTCTGAGGAACCTGGAATGGGGACCTCTTCTTGCAGGTCTCAGAGGAAGAGAGGGTAGTTCACCATCAGGGTCTGCAGCCAAGCTGTCTCTAGCTCCCCATCAAGTGACAGAGGAGGGAAGGAAGGGGGGGTCACAAGCCACTTGCAGGCACATGTAGCCCTTTGGGACCCCAAGTCTGTCAGGTCAAGATCCACAGACAGTGGGGTCTCTGCCAGGGTGTGAGGCTGGGAGAGGGAGAGGCCACCACAGCCCTCAGGGCACAAGTAGAAGTCTGGTTTGGATTCTAACACAATTAAGCTGTAAATCTCTACAGAAGGTGCCAGAAGGGGGAGATGGAGAAGATGGCAGTTGTACCTTTTAGAGTTAGGCAGGAGATCAGAGCAAAACCAGAGAGGCAGGGAAGTCATGCCCAGGTGTTTGGCCTCTGTGCTAACAGAGAAACAAAGGAAAAATGTGTTTAATGCCAAGCCAAATTGTTAATCCCACTAGGTGAAAAAAAGATCACTACCACAATGTTTACGCCAAATTTGAAGCAAGTTTTATTAAATACTGGCCTGGATGATGGACACTGGCCAGGACCATACCCAGGATGCCCAGAGTATGGCACCAAATTACACTAGTCAGAGGTTTATAAAGGCAAACCCCACAAGGCTATGCATTTCCTGCCTGAGTCCAATTGGGGGCAAGCAGATATCCTGATGTATTTCCTGCCTACATACTTCCCACCTATGTGTGATCAAGCACATCCTGTGCAGTTGGGGTAACCAAGCTTGTTTACAGAAGCTAAAACACACAGCTTGCTATCTTACATAAACAATATCCCCCCAGCATTCCAGGAAGTTATCTGTCCTCGGACAAGTGGGGCTCACAGGTTAGAGGCATTTTGTTTTATAGATCTCTTAAGCACAGTAATTTTAACTTAAAACACAGCTTTAGGGCTGGAGAGATGGCTCAGTGGTTAAGAGCACTGACTGTTCTTCCAGAGGACCCAAGGTCAATTTCCAGCACCCACATGGCAGCTCACAACTGTAGCCGGAAGTTTCTCGGTCCCAACCGGTGCCACGATCCCTTGTCCGCTTATAAAATAACCACTCAGAGGCTTCTATTAGTTACAAACTGTATGGCCTATGGCTCAAGCTCTTGCTAGCTAGCTCTTATAACTAAACTCAGCCATTTCTGCTCACCTACATGTCACCACCTGCCCCATGGCTTTTCCTGTGTGCCATGACATGCTGCTCCCTGGATGGCAGGATGGCGTCTCTCTGCCCTTTCCTTCCTCTTCCTGTCTATCTGCTTGGATTTTCTGCCTGCCTCTAAGCTGCCTTGCTATAGGCCAAAGCAGTTTATTTATTAACCAATGGGAACAGCATATATTCACAGCATACAGAAAGACAGCCCCCAGCTAACATACATGCAGGCAAAACACTAATGCACATGAAATAAAATAAATTAATTTTTTAAAAACCCACAACTTTAGCTCTCACAGTCTGAATTAAGAGAGCATCGATTCCAGGCTCCAGTGTCCTGGAGCAAAGGACTGTACTAGAGACACATGCTTAGAAATAAAAGTAGAAGCCATTTACCCTTTAAAAGTGCAGAGGGTCAGCCATCTTGTATTCTTGCTGAGGCCATTTAAGGTTAACTAGAATTTGATCTCCCTGATGGACAATCCCATGGAAAATTACCCAACTCTACTCTGGGAAACAGAGGTCAAGATGTCAGCTAAGTTATCTTAGCTTGTGTTAAACTTCTTTCTTGGGAAAACCTCCTCCTCCAGCTGACCACTTATCTTAGCTTCTGTCAAACTGCTTGCTTATATGTGAAGTCCTCCCACCCCACCCCAGCTGCCAAGCAAGATGCCAGGACATGGTTTCTGCATTCAGAAACCCTGAATCAGGACCTGATTATTCCCCGACAGCTGGAATAGACTTTCGGTTGGCAGTAAACTGTGTCTGAGTGGTCACCTCTGGTGGACTCCCCACAGCAACATCAACACCATCGTTATTATTGTCCTCACCTCCCACCTTGTTCTATTAAGACAGATTCTCATGTAGCTCAGGTTAGCCTCCAACTTGCTGTGTAGCAGAACTCCTTTAATCCCTGATCCTCCTGCTTCTACCTTCAAGAGCTGGGGTTACCAGTGTGTGCCACCACACCCAGCCTTACCTTCCTGGCAGAAACAGAGATATGCTAGAGAGACACTAATGTCTGTCAGATTCTTGGAACAATAGACCCCAAGGAAATGGGAATCCCCCCTCCCCCCCACACCCCAGGAACCTCACGCCGGGGGAAGGAAAAGGTGCCGACCAGAGGGGTAACCTGTCTCCGGAAAGAGATTTCCGGCAGTTCTAAGAGCTGGTCAGATCACCTTACAGTGGAGACTGGAGCCCAGACCGTGATGGGTCAGTGGTGGGCTGCACCACGTCTTGGACTGCTTAGAAATGCACACTGTTAGCCCTCTGTTTACACTGCGGTTTCACTTCAGGATCCCGAAGATGGATTAGAGGGGGTCACTGCGTCTATTTGCCCAGTTCCCAAAGGGGCCACAGTGAATAAATTCCTTTCTCTGCCTTCCACCGTCATTTAGACTGTTTTAATTGGCCTCTCGGGAATAGACGGCTGAGCTTGGCTTTATTGGGGGAAGGTCTCCCTCTCTATACAGGTCAAGCTGGCGGTGGCGGCCCACTTTATGCCAACTTGATGCAAGCTCAAGACATCTGGGAAGAGGAACCTCAACTAGAAAAAGCACATCCACCAAATTGGCCTGCTGGCAAGTCTGCGATGCATATTCTTCATTAATAATTGATGCGAGAGGGCCAAGCCCACTGGGGTGATGCCCCCCAGGGCAGGTGGTCCTGGATGGTGTAACAGGCTGAGCAAGCCAGTAAGCAGCATTCCTCCAGGGCCTCTGCTTCAGTTCTTGCCTTGGGTTCCTGTCCTGACTTCCTTCCATGATAGACAGTGGTGTGGAATTTTAAGTAACATAACCTCTTTTCTTCCCCAGGTCACTTTGGTCATAGTGTATTATCACAGCAATAAAAACCCTGGCTAAGACACTGGATATTACCTTCACATAATCCTGCTCAAGCCTCCCACTTCATCCAAGTGCTGGGATTACAGGCACACACCACCATGCCTGGCTCCAACACTGTTATGAAAACACAGCATAGATGTTCAATGTGATTTTAAAGTGTCATTAGCTACTTTTAAAAATTACATCAACTGGCTACAGAGATGGCTCAGTGGTTGAAAGCCACATCGGATGATTCACAATTGCCTGTAGCTCCAGCTCCAGGGGGCCAGGCACCATCTCCTGGCCTCCTAGAACACCCACCCACAACTATTTACATACATGGGTGCTCATGCACACATACCACACACAAATTATAAAATAAATTTTTACTGGGCTATAAAATTTACATTAAATTAATTAAGTAACCAATAGTCCATGAATTCCCCTGAGGGCAGGCTGGGAGAGTGTCGGATTTCTAACAGGTAGGGAAGCTCAACATCTCTGCTACAGTCCTCAGATAACGTCTGATGACACTCTGCCTTTCGGTTGGTGGAGAACAGGGTTTTGCTAAGTTAACACATTCTGAAAGGATTTATCTGTTAGTCACAGAACGTGGGGTCAGACACAGAGGTGGGCAAGGAGTGGCTATTTAGGGAACTAAAATAGCCCAAGATAAATTGTAGTTAGGCTCTAGACCCGCAACATTCCAACCTCTCCAGGATCACCAAAGTTCTAATCGGTTGATCAGAAGGTTCAGTGGAAGGAACACTTCTGGAAACTTCCATCACGTGAGACTTTCCCAGCGACTTCAAGGCCGCAGCGTGAGGAACCTCCTTCCTTTGTCTTCTGTGTCCAGAAGACACACTGGGTCGACCTCAGTAACCCTGAGGTTATTTTTAGATAAAAATAAAGATGGAACCAAAGATCTTAATGACAGAGATGCTGTATTTCAGGATCACAGGAACCCCCAAAAGACCACCACAGAGATCGAATCCCATATGTAAAAGCAAAGAACCTTTATTTTCAAACTCGGAGCTTAGACTCTCTGTCCACTGCAGCAGAAAGAGCAGAGAGCCCCGAGCCCAGCCTGCCCTCAGGGACTCAGGGACTCAGCAGCTACATCATCTACATCATCACTAGTTGCCAACCCTTTAAACCCCACCATCCCAGATCATTCTCTTGTTCATTCTCTCTGTCTTCCAGTCTCTCTGTCTCTGTCTCTCCCTTGTGTCCCCATTCCTATACGGCCTTTCACACACACACACACACACACACACACACACACACACACACACACACACACCAAATAAACCTCTTACATGAGATCTATTGCATGTGTGAAACCTCTCTGGTACATCATGACCCCAACATGCCAAGGCACCTTCTGCAGCTGAATCCAACAGCATCTTTGCTGTAAGCTGCTTCCCTGGAGTCTCCACCAATGATTTGCAGTGTCTTGATTTATGACTTTCTGTGTTCTGTTACTACAAAAACTCCATGAAACAGCTTCCATGTTAGAACATGGAGTTTGGAATAACATCATTTACGTACTAGGGTTGTGCTCACTCATTTGGCTTCAGGATAATTGTTTTTGTAGCCTCGCAGTAGCTGGCTGAACTCAGCTGCAAGGGAGAAACTCCAGCTTAGCCACACAGGAGAGCCACATCCAGCCAAGGACAGAAGGCACCCAGCATGTAGGCCCTCTCCAGATGTACCCCGTGTCAGCACCTCAATGCCTTCCCCGCAAACTCCTCTGGCGGCTACATTTCAAGAAGTAAAAGTGGACTGGAGAGGGTTTAAAATCACTTGCTGATCTTGGAGAGAACCCAAGTTCAGGTCCTAGCATCTATACTGGACAGCTCACAACTGCCTGTAACTCCAGCTCCAGACGGTCCAACAACGTGAGCACCTGCACTCATGTGCACAGACATACTCACATACACATAATTAGAAAAACACTTGTAAAAAGAAATGAGTAAAGAGACAGAGGAAACTAGCTTTAGTGATGTGATTTGTCTGGTATAATGCACATAGAACATGATTATGTTAAGTGTGTTTAGCTCTCTATTACTGTAAGAAATACCTGAGAAAATAAATCAGCATCTGAAGTGAAGTGGCTGTTAGGAGTAGTGTGATACACACCTCTCGTCTCAGCAATCATCAGGAGTCCAAGGCAGGAGACTCAATGTGCATTTGATACTATCCTGGATTGAGTTCCATACCAGCCTGTGCTATAGAATAAAACTCTGTCTCAAAACAAGAACAAGAGTCTGGAGAGATGGCCCAGTGATTAAGAGCACTGATTGATCTTCCAGAGCACCAGGATTCAGTTCCCAGCAACCACCTGGTGGCTCACCTCTGCTTTAACTCCAGTCCTAGGGGATCTTGTTCTCCCTTATTAAACCAAGAAACAGCTGGAAAGACTGGACATGGTTAAAAAACTATGACAAAAACTTAACTTAAAACTTGTAATTCTGCCAGGCGGTAATGGCACATGCCTTTAATCCCAGCACTCGGGAGGCAGAGCCAGGCGGATCTCTGTGAGTTTGAGGCCAGCCTGGTCTACAGAGTGAGATCCAGGACAGGCACCAAAACTACACAGAGAAACCCTGTCTCGAAACCACCACCACCACCATCCCCCCCACAAAAAAACAAACAAACAAACAAAAAAACACCTTGTTATTCCAAATTGGAATTGTTCTGGGAAATAACACATGGTCTGCCACAATTTTAACTAAGTACAACATGTGGGCAGCTACCATTTTGACTAAGGTTGAAAAGTAGGAGGCCACATGACTTTACCACCATCTTGAGTGAGGGTGACCACATGGAATGACCCCACCAAGAAGACATTAAGTCTCCAATATATTTTAGTTATATGATAATTCCTGTCCTGTTCTAAAAACAAGGTTTATAAAAGATAGGATTTAAAACAATGCTGGTTTAACAAGGTATTAATACTGCACCACCATACATTCATGTACAGGAATGTATCCTGCTGGCAGCCAGATTTTGTAACCTAAGAGTAAACCCCTTGGTATTGATTTTAAAGATACTAAATTGTTTACAATGTTAAAATTTGGTTTTGCTTTCCACAGATTATATGTTCTCAAAGTTAAGCCTAAACAACACATTTGTCCAGTTTAGATATACCTAACAAATAATGTTCCCCTAATCCTTAAATGCTTCAGAGATCTGAGAATATGGCATTTTAATAAAAAGGCTTCTCATGATAGGCAGCATCCTGTATCTCCTCCAAGGAAAACAGAAGAACTTCCACCTGCCTTAAATGCAGCAAAGCCAGCCATGGAGTGGGAAACTGCTTTGCATCTTAACTGATGCCAGGACCCTGTCTGGATTATGAACACAAGTAGGACACTGGGGCATTATCTTCCCTGCTTTTCCAAGACAAGGTCTGTCACTCTCCCCAAATTCCCACCCCACAGAGAAGTCTGTCACTCTCCCCAAATTCCCACCCCACGGAGAAGTCTGTTACTCTCCCCAAATTCCCACCCCACGGAGAAGTCCGTCACTCTCCCCAAATTCCCACCCCATGGAGAAGTCCGTCACTCTCCCCAAATTCCCACCCCATGGAGAAGTCTGTCACTCTCCCCAAATTCCCACCCCACAGAGAAGTCTGTCACTCTCCCCAAATTCCCACCCCACGGAGAAGTCCGTCACTCTCCCCAAATTCCCACCCCATGGAGAAGTCTGTCAGATCTTCTGGACTTGGCAGCCAAAGACTGGCACTGCCTTGAGGACTCCTGTCCCAAATAACCACAGAGAAACCTGGATAGTTGCCTAGGTAACTGGAAAGCTGTCTCTCTTCTGCTTATGTTTATCCTCAGATCTGATGGCATTTGATGGCTAGGTTACTGATAGCCTTTCCAGTTTAACAGCTCTCCTCCCTCCCTCAACCCTCCAAGGCTACAACCACCTTGGTAGCTCATGAATTCATTGGTTAAGTTTCCTGTTAAAAATACAGACAGGTTTGCCTCGTTCACAGGCTTCATAGTACTGGATAAACAGGTTTCAGATGTAACTTCAGAGATTCAGAGTTTTAGCAAACTAATAGAACACTGACTATGAACAGTTTTCAAAAGCTCTTAAATTTCTGTGGGTTTTACTGGCCCCAGCTTTTAGGACTGCACAGAGGCAGTCAACCAAGATGAAAATCTGTTCCAGCTGTCTTACAGACGCCTGCAGGTTCCTGCAGTCTCTACAGCCCCCTCTTTGACCCCACCCGTCTTCAAGCCCATATTTTACAGGTCCACTCCTCCTGCCAGACTTGTGCCAAGGCCAACCCACAGAGTGCCCTCCAGTACCTCAGCCCCTGCACTAGCTTTAAGGACACCAACTGGTCGAGAACTGGCAGGTGACTTCACCCACATGCCCACTCATAAAAAGCTCTGTTATCTCTTAACCCTTACTGACACCTTTACAGGATGGATGGAGGCACTCCCCACCTCCAGGAAAACAGCAGATGTGATGGCTCAGGTACTCCCAAAACACATCATCCTGATTTGGTATGCCATCCCCCTATGTTCCTGGGACATCAGTGTTGGTACCACCTCCCCAGACTCAAGAGCACATCTGTTTTTGAGTCTGGCTTATTCATGTCTGTCTCTTTTGTACAGCCAGTTATCACTTCCCATGGCTAGCCCCACATAGGGCTGATGTTAGCAATCTTGGATTTTTTCCCTAGCAACTTGCCTCCTCCACTTCCTCAAAAAACAGATACTTGAGGTCTCCAGGATGGCAGTTAACCCATACCTCTCACTGAGCATGAGCCCACCAACTCCCATTGCCCCTTGCCAGCAAGAAGTAGCCAGGCTTAACCAGTGCCTATATATACCCAAAAAGGTTGGGGTATTGGGAATCTCAAGCTCGGGCCTCTTTCCAAGTCCTGCCCAGATGTTTGGCTGGGAACTCGGCCCCACTCTTCCCATCCAGACCCTCCCAAAGAAAGCCCACCAAGCAGGGGCTCCCTCCCCAGAGCTCCTCAAGATGGGCCTACAGGGTATCTAAGGTCTGGTCCATAGACTTTCCATGTGGTTTCGCCTCATTAAATCATTAAATTCGGACTTTTAATTCAGCTTGAATTGGCTTATTGCATCACAGAGTTACTCACTAGCCAGGGGATTTTTCATAATACTTATCAGATCTGATGCCCTCTTCTGACCTCCACAAGCACTAGGCACACACCTTGTCACATAAACAGGCAAAACACACATACACATAAAATAAAAATAAATGTAAAAGCAACAGCAAAAGAAACAATAATAATAAAATAAACAACTGTGACAGCATTACCTCTGGGCTACACCTGGCCTGTCCCCACGGAATAGCACCCAGCCCTGATCCATCTTTCGATTCTCGGTCACCTTTTGTTTCTCTTGTTGCCCTCTATGTGAATCTTGTCTGAGAGTCTCTCAAGGATACAAGGCCTGTGCAGAACTTTGTTCAGGAAACCCGGAAAACTGTGGTACCTGACGAATCAAGAAACTTGCACTTGGCATTGTATTTTTGGAGACTTCATTCAGGTTGTTTTGAGCATATGGAAATGAACTGGCTAAACTGTAGATATAGAGAAAAATAAAAATGCCCTGGGTGAAGGGAAAGTGCTTCAGTCCTTAGAGACCGGATCCCCCTGCAGCAGCAAAAGGCTAGACTCATTTTTAAGATGCCTCTGAGTTGTCATTCAACGGATCCACATGAACCTACACACCCACACCTCGAAAGCTGACCCCCAACGTGTGGCTTGAAGAAGGACAGAGGTGCCGCCATCTTAAGAACTGAAAGGAAATACTCTCAGGGTAAGAAGATTCCAGGATCGGCAGGGTCATTGGGGAATTTCAACTCCCCATCTCAGAAACAACAAAATGTACAGCTGCTAAGATGCTCGTTAAAAGGAAAAGTGGTAACTGCACAATTTTTAAAGACAGAATGGCTCCTGAGACAGGAAGTAAATCTAGGAAAAAGACCTTTCTCAGAGAGAAAAGGCAAAGAAAGGAAATAAAAAGGAAATCTTCCCAATAGAGAAGAAGGAAGGAAAGGAAATTTTCTGATGGAAAAGGGAGAAATGCTTAATGAAGGAAAGGGATTTTCCCAGTAAAAAGGGGAAGGATGTTGAATCAAGGCCTAAAAACTAAAAGGCCCCATAAACGGAAAATAAAGCAAAGAAAAAAAGCCTCTTCCCAGTAAAAAATAAAAGAAGAAAAAAAGGCTGCTCCTGATATAAAAATTTCAGGATAGCTGAAACTCAGAGCTCTTTCTGTCTGTCAGCTCTTTCACAGATCTGTCCATCTGTGGGGCAGCATCTGAATCACAAAGAATCAACAGGTGGGCTCTCTGCTGCAGCTTGGACTAGAGCAAGCCCAGAGCTGAGAATTTTGTTCTCTGTTTGCTTAACTTTGATTTAAATGTTTTTTATTTTTCCCTCAGAGCAGTAATAACTCAATATTAAAGATCCCTTTGTGGGATTTTTTTTTTTTTTTTTTTTTTTTTTTTTTTTTTTTTTTTTTTTTGGTTTTTCGAGACAGGGTTTCTCTGTGTAGCTTTGCGCCTTTCCTGGAACTCACTTGGTAGCCCAGGCTGGCCTCGAACTCACGGAGATCCACCTGGCTCTGCCTCCCGAGTGGGGAATTTTTTTTCTCTTTTTCCCTAATGGTGGGAATAACTCATTATTAGTAGTCTCTTCATGGGAGAAAGAGAAAGTTTAAGCAGGCCCAACTTCTGGTGAAGAACAGTTGTTGTCAGGACATGGAATGCTAAGTGGATGCTGTTTGAATTCTCAGAGATATTAATCATTCAGTGTATAGAAGATGTTCTTTTGCCGGGCGGTGGTGGCGCACGCCTTTAATCCCAGCACTTGGGAGGCAGAGGCAGGCGGATCTCTGTGAGTTCGAGGCCAGCCTGGACTACCAAGTGAGTTCCAGGAAAGGCGCAAAGCTACACAAGAAACCCTGTCTCAAAAAAACCAAAAAAAAAAAAAAAAAAAAAAGAAGATGTTCTTTTCTTTTGATTGTCTAATAAATGTTTGGATAAATGCTTGATTTTCATGGTAGATAAGATAAAGGAACAGTAGTCACAATTTTAAGCTATATATTGGATATGCTCTCGTCTGTTGATCATTACTGAGAATTTGGCTCTGCTCTTTAAGTTGCTTTTGAGAAATTCTTGGTTAAATTCTATAAAAATGTAACACCTGAAACAGAATGGGTTGTTAGGTTATTAGACAGTGTGGTTACTAAGATGAAAACTCTCGGGAAGTGAGCTCTTGCTGATGGAGAGCTTATAGAAGTTGTTTTTCTGCTGAATGGAATCTAGGTAAATTGATCCACATTGTTAATAATTGGCAAGTTGCATTAAAGTGTTAGTTGGGATCTATAAAAAAGGATCCTCTTTTTAAGATTTTATGAAAATACTTCAGAGTATTGCCTACAGTTAGTTCTTAAAATCCTATAGAGATTGTATTTAGTGCTTTTGTAGATGGCATATATAAAAAGAACCATGGAAATAGGAGCTAGTAATAGAATTGCTCAGTTATTATTGCTTCCATATCTTTAAGGAAAAGGCAGCTCCAGTGAGTAGGACAGATTTTGGAAGTACTGGAAAAGGGGTATTCTGGCAAACAGTTATCAATGATGAAAGGCCTAAATTAAAAGTAAAATTAAATGGGATTGAGATTGAAGGATTATTGGATTCTGGTGCTGATGTATATATAATTTCATGAGAATCCTGGGATCCCAGCTGGCCTTTATAAGAAGTCTCCACTAAATTTGTAGGCATTGGAATCTTATCTCAAGTAAAACAGTGTAGAGTGGATTAAATGTGTAGGGCCTGAAGGACAAGTAGAAATGTTAAAGCCTTATATGGCTGATACAGCCATGAATTTATGGGGGAGAGACTTGTTACAACAATGGGGAGCTCAGATTAATAGTCCTACAATTTCAGAAATAGCTTGTAATTGATGTTTAAATTGGGATATATTCCTGAATGAGGCCTCGGAAAAAATTATAAGGGAAGGTCACAGGCTATGCAGGTTGTACAAAGGCAAGATTGGACAGGAATTGGCTATCCAGATTTAGAGTAGGGGCCACTATGCAGGAGATTCTCTTAACTATTGTTAGACCCCAAAATCTAGGGTCTCAAGTGGGCGCCCCAAGAACCCAGACTCCAGTCCAGTTGAAGCAACAGCACGAGGTTTTTATTGAAGAGACTGTACAGACGGGCTACTCTTGTCCTGAGAGCAAGAGTCGCATCTTACTGCAGCCCCATGGGGGCTTTTAAAGGAAAAACCCACAAAAGCCATAAGATTACAGTTCCCATACAATTTCATTTCACAAGATCATGGTCTGATCACAGAGTGGATACAGTCATGTCTGCATGTACATCCTTCCTGAAACCTCAAGGCGGGTATCAGGGCTGGAGTGGAGTTTACACAAAGGTCACAGTGGTCCTTCCTGGAACACCTGCAACTATCCCAGTCACAGTTGAGCACATGTCTTAACAGAAATCTCTTTACATTGTTACATTGTTACAGGGGTGGTTGAACAATGGCTGAGTCAGCTTGCCCTTGGAACTAGTTTTCTTTTTAGTTCCTTATTCTCCTGGGGCTTGGGTGGGGGGGGTGTAAGCCTGAAGGGTTCGGGTCTTTCACTATTTAAGCTATAAATTAAGTAAACAGAGAATTCAGCCACAAAAGGTACTATTAGGAGAGAGCAACCGCATACTCTTAATGATTGTCAATAATTATTGGGTGATATTAACTGGTTGTGGCCTATAATTGGATTGTGTACCCCAGAATTAAGTAATTTGTTTCAAATTTTGCAAGGTGACTCAGATTTAAACAGTCCAAGACAGTTAACAGCTGAGGCTGAAATAGAATTAGCCATGGTAGAACAAAAAAATTACAAAATGCCTGTGTGGATAGATTAGACCTCAAAAAGAGGTATATTTTAGTAATTTTGTTTTCAAATCATTTGCCTACTGGACTTATTATGCAGAGAGAGGACTGTATTTTGGAATTAATTCTCTTAGCTCACAAACAGAGCAAAATATTAAAAACCTATATAGAAAAGGTTTCTGAACTAATCATAAAGGGAAGATTAAGACTTTGTCAATTATCAGGTATGGATCCAGCTGAAATTGTGGCACCTTATACCAGTGCTGAAATTAGGCAGTTGTGGGAGATTAATGATGACTGGCCAAGAGCATATAGTAATTTCTTAGGAGAAATTAACAACAAATATCCAAAAAGTAGCAAATTCAGCTTATAAAAAGAACTGAATGGATTCTTCCTCACATAGTGAAGAGAGCACCTATTCCTGGGGCTCTTACATTCCATACTGATGCAAACAAATTAGGAATGGCTGGTCATAAAGCAGGGAACATCAGCAGGGTTGTTCAAAGTCTGCATGATTCGGTTCAGAAATCAGAGTGTATACCATTCTGATGGCTTTATTAGACTTTAAGGGACCTCTCAACATAATTACTGATTCTCAACATGCTGAAAGGGTTGTATTGCATATAGAGAGTGCTGAATGTCTTCCTGATAATTCAGAATTAACTTTATTATTTGTACAACTACAACAGACAATCTGAGAAAGAGATTGCCCACTTTACATTAGCCATATATCATCCCATAGTGGGTTGGCTGGGCCATTAGCAGAAGGAAATGTAGAAATTGATCAATTATTGATATGATATGTGTTGGAAGTCTCAGAATTTCATAAAAAACACCATGTTAATAGTAGAAGCCTAAAGAAAAAGATTTTATTGCTTGACAACAAGCTAAGGAAATTATTAAAAAACTGTCCTGCTCCTCAGCTATTGGTTCATAGTTCATGTGTTTCCATTAGTTTAGCTATTTGTCCCTGTGCTTTTTTCAAGCTTGGTCTTAACAATTCTCACTCCTCTTTCTCGCCAATTGGACTCCTGGAGCTCCACCTGGGGCCTGACTGTGGATCTTTGCATCTGTTTAGCTGAATCCTTAGGGGAGTCTTTGCCCTGGAGGAGAGGGGAATGGGGGGTGGAGTGGAGGAAAGCGGGGGGGGGGGGGGGGGGGGGAGTGTCAGAAGGGGGAGGACAGGGGAATCTGTGGCTGATATGCAAAATTAAATTATAAAATAAAATAAAATAAAATAAACCGTCCTGCTTATTCTTTTCATAACCAAGCTTCTTCACCTGCAGGAACTAATCCTAAAGGTACACAAAGGAATGAAATTTGGCAAATGGATGTATTTCATTTAGCAGGTTTTGGAAAATTAAAATATGTTCATCATACCATTGACGCTTATTCTGGACTCCAATGGGTATCTGCCTTAAGTTCTGAAAAGGCAGATTCTATAATTACACATTTATTAGAAACAATGAGTGTAATGGGTGTACTGGTACAAATTAAGACTGATAATGCCCCAGCTTATGTTTACAGTAAAATGAAACATTTTTTGCACGTTACAACATAAAACATGTTACCATACCAAACATGGATACCATACAATCCCATAGGACAAGCAATTGTTAAAAGATCTAATCATGCTCTAAAAGAGATGCTTGCTAAACAGAAGGGGAATATGAGGACCCCTAGAGATAGACTGCATAATGCCCTACTAACTTTAAATTTTTTAAACACTAATGAAACAGGAATAACATTGAGTTATTAAAGAATTGCTGAATTAAGTCAGTCCATGTATTATAAATCTTTTAACATCAAAAGAGTCCAGGGAAAGTGTTAAGTTAGGGCCAAGAATATGCTTCTATTTCCATAGGAGATAAAAAAAATGTGGATCCCATCAAAATTGATAAAAATCCAGCATGAACAAGAGAAATCTCCCTGATGCTGCAGCTGTGGAGATGCCTCTATGAAAGCCAAGACACAGGAGGCCTTTGGAGCAGACAACTAATCCCCCCACCTGGAGACATCTTAAGAATTTGTGTGAAAAAGAAATGATACTTCACATGATTCACAAGCCTCTAAATGCTACAAACTTATTTCTTGCCATGCTTTCCATGATAGCGGTGCAGGTAAAAGGGATGGATCATAATTATTGGGCTTATATCCCCAATCCTCCAATTAAATAGCAGTAAATTGGGGAGATAAGAATATTCCTGTAGTGGTTAATGAATCTTCTTGGCTACTTGGTCTTTATGACAACTGAGGTCCCGCTCAGCCAATGGAGGAGGGTAGAGTGATTGATAATTACACTGTTGGAGTACAAGGAATTCCTATTTGCATGGGAAATGGAATTCAATGCCTAAAAATAACCTCTCAAGTATGGCTATCCCTAGTCAATACTACCCAAGGTTATCATAAGTTTTATTTGCTTCATGCATCAGTTTTAAAGGACCAGAGATCCCAGGCGGTGGTAGCACACGCCTTTAATCCCAGGACTCGGGAGGCAGAGGCAGGTGGATCTCTGTGAGTTTGAGGCCAGCCTGGTCTACAAAGCAAGTTCCAGAAAAGGTGCAAAGCTACACAGAGGAACCCTGTCTTGAAAAAAAAAATTAAAAAATTAAAAAAAATAAAGGACAAGAGATTTATGCTACTAGTTCCATAACTCTACCGTTCTGGGAGATGAGGGTTACCAACAAGGAACCTGACTGGGCACGTTGGCAACAGTGTAAGAGTGAGAAACCTCTAGTGCTAATTAATATCTCCCAAGGAGATGTCATTGATTGGAGCCCTCACGGCACCCCTCAAGGAAATATTCTCACTCAGAGTTGAGATGGAAATGGTATAATATAAAGGGACCTGTGGAAATCAGTGCTTCTGTTAATGAACCTATTTGATGGCATGGAGTTGGAATGGCAAGTCCTCTCCTGCAATTTGGCAATTCAATTCAGACTAACTTGTGGAAATTGGCAAGTGCCTTCCACCCTCTTAAGGCGTGGGAAGGAAAATTAAACATTAAGGATGATAAGTACACTCTGTCTTTTAGACTAAGTCAAAGCCATTCTTTTATGGCATGTGTACCATTACCTTCCTTGCTACTGAAAGTGCCTGTACAATGGCACCCTAATAATTACAGTATCACTTGTGAATGCTGTACCCTACATACCTGGGTTAATTCTGTAGAGGGGCCCCAAAACAGCTTGACCACACAGCTGCCATGACAGACTTAGAGACCCAGACACAGATTCTGGCAGACCCCACTCAGTGGGGCCTGTGTCTAAGGGGAAATACCCAAGGCCCAGACACAGCTTCTGGCAGGCAACCCCTGGACCCAGGAAGAGCCATAAGCTGACCCCACCCAGTGGGGCCTGCATCTCAGAGGAAATGCCTGACATTCCAAACATTCCCCATACCCCTAGACAAATGCAGCCAGTCAGGGTCCTGAACCCTGGAAATTCCCTCCCCCCAACCTCTGCTATGATAAAAAAAAAAAAAAAACCCACCCTGCCTGGGCTCTGGGCTCTCTGCTCTCACTGCTGCAGCAGACAGAGAGCCCAAGCTAAGAGCTTGAGGATAATAAAGGCTCTTTGCTTTTACATGCGAGATTCAGTCTCCATGGTGGTCTTTTGGGGGTCCCTGAGATCTGGGCACAACAAGTTCTAGTATGTTTTTAAATTTGACCTTTGAAAGTTTATATATTTTTTGAGCAAGGCCAGCAATCTGGACACCAGTGAAGTTGTCGAGGCCATGGCAAGACTCTCCTGTGGTGAACCTGGTACAGAAGCTCACTGAAAGAATATTAAACAGAACATGTCATGTGGTTGGACTGGTGATTGCAGGTATTATGGGAATCATTGCATTGATGGCTACGCCAGCAACAGATGGAGTGGTGCTTCATAAAGAAATCCAAACCACTGAATTCATTAGAGATTGGCATAGACATTCAGAAGAACTTTGGAATGAACAAAATAAGATTGATAATGAGATAGTAAATGAATTAGCTGAGTTAAGGAAAGCTGTTGTATTGATAGGGGATCAGTTAAAAAAACTTTGAAGGAGCAGTTAAAATTAAAATGTGACCAGAATGTTTCTTTTTATTGTATCATACCCTTGAGATTTAATGAAAGAAAGTATGATTGGAATAAGGTTAAGATGCATTTGATGGGTCACCCTAATTCTTCTCAAACGGTTTATGATTTACATAAAGAAATTAAAGAAACTTTTGCAAAAAAAAAAAAAAAAAGGTATGTAATATGTCAGGGATGGACATTACAGAAAATCTTGCAGATACCATAGCCTCATTCAATTCTATGAATCACTTTTATTGATTTCTTATCCTAACAAGTGTTGCTATTATTCTAGCAATAGTAACTTTACTTTAAAATGTGTTTTGGTCTACTTACATAAGATTGTAAGACAAATAGATAGAAAAAAGGCTGTATTTACTTTAAGGCTGTATAAGCTTTAAGATAATTAATTTTGTATAAAGGAAAGGGGGATCTGTGGCAGCATTCCCACTGGGCTGTATCTGGCCTGCCCCCACAGAACAGCACCTAGCCCTAATCCATCTTTTGTTTCTGTTACTTTTTGTTTCTCTTGTTGCCCTCTATGTGAATCTTGTCTGAGAGTCTTCGAAGGATACAAAGCCTGTGCAAAAATTTGGTTCAGGAAACCCAGAAAACCGTGGTGCCTGATGAATCCAGAAATCTGCACTTGGCATTATATTTTTGGAGGCTTCATTCAGGTTGTTTTGAGTATATAGAAATGAACTGGCTAAACTGTAAATATAGAGAAAAATAAAAATGCCCTGGGTGAAGGGAAAGTACTTCAGTCCTTAGAGGCTAAATTCTCCTGCAGCTGCAAAAGGCTAGATTCATTCTTAAGGTGCCTCTGAGTTTTCATTCAGTGGATCAGCGTGAACACACCCACCCATGCTGCAACAATAAACACTAAAAACAACAAAGACGATGACGATGATGATGATGATGATGATGGTCTGATTCTAAGGCTTTTGGTGGGGTCAGAAAACTCAACCCTGTTAGCATACTCAGAACTTGTAACCCTTAGAGAAGAAACCATTAGCAAATGGCAGTCACTGTGTAAATAAAAATTGTTATGATATATCGCATGTGGAGGAGACCCAGCTCTCTGGACCAGGGTGTCCCACGCATGGGGGAAACATGCTGTGCAGATGTAGCGGCAGACAGTGGGCAGCAGCAGGGCATTCACTACCCAGGCGCTGTATTCACAACCCAGGCGCTGCATCCACACAGAAATGAGTTTATTTAAACGGGAGATGAAGAGAGAGATAGGGAAAGAGGGAGAGAGAAAGAAGAGAGAGGAAGGGGGGTTGATGATGCACACCTCATGGGAATGGAGAGAAAGAGAGGGGAAGAGAGAGAGAGGAAGGGGAGGAGAGTTCCTTAAAATGAGGCTTTTACATCAGGACGCAGGGCAGTACCAAGGGGCAGGTCAGAATATTAACATTCCTCCATTTTGATTATTATTAAAAAAAAAAAAAGATGAGTTATGGGAGACTGAATTCTGGAGACTGCTTCAAGCTGACAAGGGATGAAGTGGGGAGGGGGAAGCCAGGAGTCATATATGGCAGCAGGCAGGAGTGAAGAAGCATTCAGTTAGCTGTCATCATGGAAATCTCAGGCATCTCTTCCTTGAGTGAGCTAAGAGGGCAGGTTGCTAGGAGGGGAAAAAAATGGATTGTTACCATTGGCCTCATGAGCAGGGATAGCCATGGGAAAAGTGATAGCTGCCAGAAAGAATGGAACAGAGCAGTGCCCTGGTTGTACAGAAGAGGCAAGAGCGAGTGAATGGGACACAAGAACGGATGTGCCCTTCATTGCAACATCTTGGAAAACCAGGTTCCAGCTGCTGAGTAGGTGCCCACCTGAGCCTGGAGAGATGGTACCAGCAGTGATTTGAGGAATGATGTGTTCTTTAGGAGTGGAGGAGCCATCATACCTGCCATTTTCTCTATAGATGGGGGTGCACCCGTCCTAGTTGGCTTCCTTGGTTGGTGGTTGGCATCCACGGAGCTGGTGCCAGCTGGTGCAGGGGCTGGCATATCTGGAGAGTCTCTTGGCCCAGACAGAAGGAGAAAAACTGCAAAATATGCTCAAAACTGGGTGAAGTAAAAAATGGGCTCCAGAGATTGCTAGTTTTCATCAGACCAGATTTTTTAATACAGTAACAGAACTTTTCCCAGGAACCTGTAGGTATCTGTAAAACAGCCAGAATGGAGTTACATCATAGCAAAAGGGTTAAAAATCCATAGAAATTTAAGGACTCTTCTTGTATAATATTAGAGGGACCAGCCTTAATATTATATATCCCAGGGGCTCAGGAGAGAGAACTACTAATGGCGAGGACTATTATCAGGAAATATAATCTCAGCACACCGAGTTCTATAGTCCACTTGCTTTAATTCCTCTGGCATAACATCCTTTATACACAGCTTCAGTTCTGTTCTCATGTCTAGCTCCTTTCTTGCCTGATTTCTCTCTATATTTATCTAATGCCCCCTCTAGGTTCTATCTTAATTCCTTCATCTAGTTCTGTCCCTTCTAGGTTCTCATCTATCTTGTTCTTTCCCCTATCAGCTCCTCTCTCGTCTCCTTCTCTCTCATCTGGCTCTTCCTCATCTTGTTCTTCCTCATCTGGCTCTTCCTCATCTTGTTCTTCCTCATCTGGCTCTTCCTCATCTTCCATCTCGTTCCTCTAGTCCTCTCTTTTAGCCCTTCAATCTAGTTCTTCCCCATCTCAGTTTGTTCCTCTCAAGTTCTTACCCATCTCGTTCTTCCATTCTCTTCTCTCTTCTCCTCTGCCTCCTGGAAGTCTCGGTATATAAAGGGAGGGTCCGAGCTAAATTGTATAAAGCTATTACTTAACGTCCACCTCTCCTAGGCGGTGTCTCCTTGTGGAATTTACCGTAAATCAGGAGACTTGCATGTGGGCTGTTATCATTGTTAGGCCAGACTTGCCATGAGCTTCCAGGTGGAAGTTCTTCTGCAGCCATCCATCTTCTTGGAGGAGGTACAGGATGCTGCCAGGAGCTGGCATGTCTGTCTATCATCAACAGCTTTTATATTAAATGCCATATTCTCAGATCTCTAAAGATGTTTGAGTACTGGGGGAACAAAATCTGTTAGATTTATAAATTAAATTAATTTTGAGAGCATATATAAATTAAATATGAATATACAGGCTTCCCAGTTAGTTACAGCTTAATGAGGTTAGCAGGGACAGGGAGGGTTACATTCTTAAGCCTGAATAAACCTTGAGTAAGGAGACATTTCTTAAACCATTGACAGTGATACCTGAATCTATTATCATTTTAAGGCCCTGTAGCTATAGTTCTGATCTTCAAGTATAGCCAGATTATAATCCTGCATGATTTATATAGAAATAATTATTTCCCAAGGTCATACAATGCCTCCCTGGTTCTGCATAAAGAAAGTCAAGTGTCTCATCCTATTGCAGAATCGTTCTAGCCAATAAATATCAATTGACAATATTGGGTCTGGTTTCCTGGTACATCAATGACCATTTGGTAGCCAATTTTCCCCCTATGTCAGGGTTCCCATTCTTAACCTAGCCCTCTAGCCTTTCCTGGGAACAGGGAGCACAGGACAATGCATTCTCCTCCATAACTGCTTCAAGCTTAAATGGGACGTAGGTGGTCAGGACTCTGGCTAGTCAAAGGTAAGGAGGCAATGGGGTCATCTGACCTAGCTGTGGAGAAAGGAAATAATTATATCTGAACCACCTCAGCCTTCAGTAGGTCCATGTTGTCTCACAGGTTGAAGTCAGTAGCTGGTGCCTAGATGTGTCAATCAGCCAGATGGAAGCCCACTGAAGCAGATACAGACTAGAGACAAGAGTTAAAATTTATAAACTTATTTGGAATCTTTTGTGCTGTGGATATCGCTCTGTATCAATAAAATGCTGATTGGCCAGTAGGCAGTCAGGAAGTATAGGCGGGACAAGCAGAGAAGAGAATTCTGGGAACAGAAAGGCTGGGTCAGGAGACAGTAAGCCATGAGCCATGTGGCAAGGTATAGATTTATGGAAATGGGTTAATTTAAGATGTGAGAACTAGTCGGGCGGTGGTGGCGCATGCCTTTAATCCCAGCACTCGGGAGGTAGAGGCAGGCAGATCTCTGTGAGTTCGAGGCCAGCCTGGTCTCCAAAGTGAGTTCCAGGAAAGGTGCAAAGCTACACAGAGAAACCCTGTCTCGAAAAACCAAAAAAATAAGAAGATGTGAGAACTAGATAGCTAGAAGCCTGAGCCATTAGTTCAAACAGTTTATATAATATAAGAGTCTGTGTGTTTATTTTATAAGTGGGCTGCAGGACTGCGGGGCTTGGCAGGAGCTGGAGAGAAACTCTCCAGCTACAAATGGTGCCCAACGTGGGGCAAGAGTTTCCACCTAAAACCTGAGAAAAAAGATTCTAAAATAGAGCTAAAAACAGCTTCCTAGTTGTCTCTCTCAAGTTAGCAGCAGCCTGCAGGTTTGAGCTACTGTGGCAGGTTCCTGGTGTGTGCACTTGACTGCAGAATGGCGGGAATGTGGTGTCTACAAGCAACACATTACGCTGCGTGGTGGATTTAGTCTTTGCTAGTATAAAAAAAAAAAAAAGGTGTCTGGGCTACATGATGCTTTGATAGAATCATAGAACCACTGTTTCTAAGAGTTGATGGCTCCCAGAGTTGGCAGTAAACTACCACCGCCATGTTGGGAAGCTGAGGTGGGCAGAGCCACCAGCCAAAGTAATGCTGCAGTTTAAAACAATAGATTCACAATAAGACAGATTCTGATGGAACAAGACTTTAAATGCTTTACAATGTGTGTAAAAATGTATGTAGGCTTGGAAGAGAGAAAAAAGGAATATATACAGTTATATAAAGAAATAGAGAGTTTTAAAAAATAAAGTCTTTAAAAAGATAGTAAAGGTAGTATAAAAATAAACCATGTAAAGATAGATATTACACAGAGAATCTGGATTGTGTTGTCTTTGATATTCTTAACTACAGAAAGACATTTGATTGTAAAAGCTGTTGAGTTAAGCCAATATGTATATTTTAAAGATACCTTGACTTCAAAATTTGGATCTACAGATATGTTGCTTTGGAAAGGAGGCTCTGCTTTTGTTTCCACAGAAAGCCAGAGGCTATGGATTTGTTCCAGATTAAGATACATCAGGTTTGACCAGCCAAGACCTCCTGAAAGGTCTCCGATGACACCAAAGGCCCAGATGGTCCAACATCCAGAACGGTTTCAAGACAACTGGCTCAGACGATACAGTCTCACGGAATACTCCATAATCCTAAACTTTTCTTTGTGTCCCCATAAGATACAGTGCCCCCATCCAGCAGGAAGTAGTATGAGAAGCAATACCCAAATTCCCAAATATACCAAGCTCGATTTGGAGATGGAATTGGCTCACTTCTCTAAACCCAGGCATACTGCTAAAAGAAAAGGCTAAGAGATTCTTGTGTCCCAAATCAGAAGAGCCCTCTGGTGTGGAACAGAGAAAAAACAATGTTTTTATTTAAAACGGGTTGATTGTAAATGCAATCTCTTTCTAAAGAAAAAAGGGGGATAGTTTAGATATGATAGGAATGAAAAGGTAGATTAATGAACCTACTTTTAAAGAGTAACAACTTGTTTAAAAATGTTTTACATTGCTATGGATTTTAGTTTATTGATACAAATTTAAAGTTAATTTTGTTGTACTGTGTGTATATTTCTATTCTTGTTTAAGGTATTATGTATATACAACTCATTTAAATTGTAATGAAACAATTAGTCTTCTATGATAGTCAAACTTATAATCATTTTAAGTTTCTAGGTATACATAGATATATTTCAGATAGATAGGTAATCTTCAACTACTTCAAAGACCTACAGAATATGACATTTAAAATGTTTTAAAAATTTAGACTTTCCAAAGAATGAGACATATCTGATCCTGGCAGCATCAATTTACTTCAGAGAGGATGATGGGCATCAAAGACACTCTATATGGAGTTTATCTTCTTCTTGGCAAAACTAGCCATTTGGGCAAGAAACTGTTCTTGCCTGGACTGCTTGATCAACTGGACATGTAGGACCCATAGGAAGGTGACCACTGAACTTTGCTTGGCAAAATGGTCCTTCAGGTTCTTGCTTCACAGAGGAAACTGCCAGATATTCTACAGGACACAGAGAGAAACGACTGAGAGACTCTAGGCCTGTGGGCTGAAGACAGATGCCACAACTTTACAAAGGAACTTTGGATGACTGTCCAGGCTGCCAGCTGTCTCTGTCTACCCTGCAAGACTCCTGAAAGTTGCTTGCATCCTTCTCCTGTTTCTCAGGTAATAGCATATCCTGTCTCGGAGGAAAAAAAAATCCTGAAGACAATATAATCCAGACTCTCTGTGTCTGTTCTATCTCTATGTGGCTTATATTTTATATTATTTTTAGTGTCTCTTTAAAGACTTTATTTTTTTAATTATCTATTTCTTTATATAACTGTCTATCCTCCTCTTTCCTCTCTTCCAAGCCCACGTACATTTTTACATATAATGTAAACCTTTTAGGGGTTTATTCCCTCTGAATCTGTCTTTTGTGTATCTATAATCCTTTTCTGAGCATTGTAAACTGCAGTATGGCTAAGATTGAAGAGGCAGCCCTGGCTGCTGACTCTGCCCATTTCAGTTTTCCAATAGGGCAGAGGTACCCAGGAGAGCGACGCTTACCTCGCCAACTCTGGGGTCCATGCTGCCATCAGGTAGCATGCAGCTGGCCCATTTACCCTTTTTTTCTGTATGAGTAAAAGCTAAATAAACTGAACAGATAAGGAACATATAAACGGAGGCATTTAAAAGTCATTCAGAAAGAAATACAGGTGGCCACACCCATTCGCACATAGGAAATAGACTTTTTGAAAGAAAGGGAGAAAAGTTCCCCTGGGAAACTTTTACAGTTAGTGAATTGGAGCTTGGAGGCGGTGCTGTGGAGGGGACCGGGAAACGGAGTAGCAGTGCAGCTGGGTGGGAGAGGGGGACCCCTGGACTGTGGCATGGTGCAAGCAGCAGCAGAGGAATGAACCCAAGCCATGAGTCAGCGGCAGTGGTGGGGGCGGGGTGCCCCTCAGCCTCTCTGTCCCTCAGTCTCCCCTCAGCCTCCCCTCAGCCTCCCCTCAGCCTCCCCTCAGCCTCCCCTCAGTCTCCCCTCAGTCTCCCTGCCCCTCCATCTCCCAACACTGGCTCAGTGGCTGCTGCTATCACCACCATTATTGTTACTGGTAAAAGGTAACCCACAGCAGCCTCTGCAGCCAACAATGAGATGCTTATCTGAGTGTGGAAAGCTAGGGAGAACCTTCCCACCAGTGAAATTGGAACCACTCCCTGACCTCCCTCTGGCCAAGAGATCATCTGCCCTGAGCCCTGGTGCCCAGCAGGAGGAGCCAGCTTTCCAAGGTGCAGAGGCACAGGCATCTTGCCTCAGAGTCCTGCACATTATGAAGGAACATGCTGTCAGCCAGGGATCAGCCACATCGATTTAACAAGTCAGAGAGTGGCCACAAGGTGGAAGAAACCACAGCACACTGTTCCAAACCCACAGGCAGGCTCAGGTGTGGCTTTTGGGGACATGTGCCTTGCATGGGGAGTCATGGGTCTGAAGCCAACACTGTCAAAAACAAGTAAGTGAACCAACAGGGGGATGGCAGCTCATGCTTGTAATCCCAGCACTTGTTAGCTGAGGCAGTCAAGGGAGAAGGAAGGAAGGAAAGAAAGAAAATCATTGACGAATTCTAGGCAGGGGCTCTACCACTGAGCCACACCCCAGCCCCTCACTGGGGGATTCTAGGCAGGGGCTCTACCACTGAGCCACACCCCAGCCCCTCACTGGGGGATTCTAGGCAGGGGCTCCATCACTGAGCCACACCCCCAGCCCCTCACTGGGGAATTCTAGGCAGGGGCTCTACCACTGACCACACCCCTAGCCCCTCACTGGTGGATTCTAGGCAGGGGCTCTACCTCTGTGGCACTTCCAAAGCCCTCTTCTTGCTTTTTATTTTGAGGAAGGGTCTTGTTATATTGCCCAGAGTGGCATTAAAGTTGCAATTCTTCTTCCTCAGCCTCCCAAGTGGTTAGGATGACAAACCTATACCACAGGGCTCAGTATTTAACTTTTATATTTTGAAAAGGGGTGAGGTGGGGCAGGTGGGAAGGATGATGTGTTTACCACTCTATACCTATTTGACAAACATTTTATTTTCTCCCATTTGAAAATATTTCCTAATCAACAAATTACATGAGTTTTATTGGGGCTGAGGATGTAATTCAGTTGGCAGAGTTCTTGTGTAGCATGCACAAAACCCTGGGTTCCATCCTGCATAATCCTGGCACAGTGGCACATTCCTGTAGTACCAGCCCTTAGGAAACAGAAGTATGAGGATGAGGATTCAAGATCATCCAAAAAAAAATTTATTTTACTCTCTCTCTCTCTCTCTCTCTCTCTCTCTCTCTCTCTCTCTCTCTCTCTCTCTCTCTCTCCAAAAATACTTGGGATCAATCCTCTGTGACTTTGGACAATGACTCTGTTTTCCCTTAGCCTCAGTTTCCCCTCTTTATTGTAAAGATGGCAATCACGGTAGTCTTCTCTGGTGGATGGGAAAATATGGCCGTTAACCTGGGGAAGGTGCCATCCAAGCTTGCCTTCAGCAGCCCAGTGACAGTGACCACATCATCATCAGCCACCAAGTGTGACCTCTTTCCACTGCCACCACTAGTCCCGTAGTCTCCTTATGAGCCTGCGCTGTGCCCTTTTATAAAGCCAGTGTCTCCATGGCCTGCCCTCTTTCCCCTCCACTGTCCCTGTGTACTCCTCTCCCCCAGCAAATCTCTCTAATGAGGCCTGTTACATGGTGTGACTTTGTGGTGTTTGACCCCAATCTGCCAAAGCTCCCTTCCTCCCGCTGCAAAACCCTAACATGGTGTCACGTGACTCGGTAGGGTATCCTGATGCCTATATGCTCCCCGCTTGGGTGTCTAAGCCACACTGGGACCCTATTCCTTTTCCTCCTTTTCCTCCTGTCCACTTCCATTCAGGGCAACTCTTACATAAGGAGAGTTGAGGTTCAAGAAACCCTCACTTATAACAGTCCCTTCAAATAGGGTTGAAAATTGCTCCATAGCAGGCTGTCAAGAGCCAATTAGAATTCCCATCAACCCTGTAGCCACCCCTCCTTCTTCAGTCCATGACATTTTCACCTGCTTCCTCCATGGCCAGACAGAGGCCATTGTAAAGAATGGCCAGACACAGGCTATTGTAAAGAATGGCCAGACAGAGGCCATTGTAGAGAATGGCCAGACAGAGGCCATTGTAGAGAATGGCCAGACAGAGGCCATTGTAAAGAATGGCCAGACAGAGGCCATTGTAAAGAATGGCCAGACAGCTACGGAGGCTGCACATATTGGTCTTGCCAATACCATGTGCCACATATGCATCCTCAATCCAATTCCCTCCTCTATTGACAAAATGGGGCCCTTGGTCTCTGTATCATGAACCCAGGTGGGAACAAGTGTTACCAGCAAGGTCAGAGTCTGAAGCACCTGGTGAGCAGGATTAAATCCAGAGAAAATATGTCCCAGTTCCTCAACCCCTGAAGATAGGGGAAGTAGAGGAGGCAATTCAACACTCCTCCAAGGTCATAACATCCCCTCTCCTAAATAATACAGTCCTGTCACTCCGTCTCCTGCTTCAGACTCTGACCTCAGCCTACCAGCTCCTTAATATCACCCAACCTGACCACTTTGGGGATTGCTGGCTGCGTGTTCCTCTGGGACTGCTCCCAACTGTCACTCATAGCCTTTCCCTCATCAAATAACCTTACCTCACAATTCACCAACTGCCCCAAGTCCAGTGTTGCCATGACACCCTACATTTTTATTATCACCCTCTTTGGGATGGCAAACTGCTTTAAGGTATCCAGGACACATTTTGTAGGGGCATTAAATTTCTTGGACTGCAACAAAACCTTAACCCTCGACGCCCCACCTCAGCCCCAGTGCCCTACCATCCAGGACACCTTGATTCTTTGTCCTACTAAAGTCTGCCATTGCCTACCTGCTGATTGGCCAGGAGTTTGTCCACTAGTATTTATTTCTCTTCCCCAAGTTAGAAGTGATACATACAGAAGAGTCCCTACTGGTTCCAGTTGTGGACTCAATGGCTGCCCCACATGGTAGAAGGGTGGTTCAAATCCTGCCCCTTCCAGCTGTTACAGGAATAACTGCAGTTATCACCACAGGACAGCAGAGCTAACCACTCCCCTGAGTTTGTATCATCAATTTTCTTCCCAGATCATCCAGGACCTCCAACATGGTCCAAACCATGCTCACCCTTCAAGAACAAACTGACTCCTTGGTAGCAGTGGTCCTCCAAAACCAATGGGGATTAGATCTTCTTACAACTGAAGAAGGTGCCCTTTGCCTATTCCTCCAAAAGGAATGCTGCCTCTATGCCGATCAATCAGTTGTAGTAAAACACAAAATCCAACAACTTCAAACAGACCTCCAAAAACATAAGGAACAACTCAATGCCTGGCCCTTGAGAACCCCATATGGAAGTGGACACTCCCCTTCCTGACCCCACTCTTTCTCATTTTCCTGCTTTTACTAATCACACCCTGTTTTATCAATTTCTTCTCTATGTTTTGAACAAATTCAAAAAATTTCTAATCAAACAATTAGTCAGTTACAGGACTACCAACCCCTAGTCACAGAGCCGGAGACTGATAACCACTCAATAAGCCCTGATGGTGAGGATCAAGAGTGCCCTGAAGATGTCGATGGCCCAGACAACAGGAAGCAGTCTAAAGAGCACAGCATGGCTATCCTTGCCTCACCAGTCACGCCTAAATATTTCCTTACCTTCTGTAATAAATAAAAGGGAGGAGTGTTAGAAAACCCTCCCTTCCACCAAGCCAGGCTTCAGTAACCCAGTGACAATGGCCACATCATCATCAGCTGCCGAATGTGACCCATTTCTCCCTAGGTGCATGTGCTAGACCCCTTATAAAGCAGGCACGTTCACATCCTGCCTCTTTCCCCTCCTCCCTCACTGAGAAGCAGCTTCTGTGTACCCACCCCAATAGATCTTCCTAGTGAGGCCTGTTGCACGGTGTGACCTTGTGGCATTCCTTGGCCCCAATCCACCAAGGTGCCCTTCCTTCTGCTGTGAAATCCTAACAGGGGCCCTGAACACTGTCACAGTGGAGTCTTCATGCAGTCACAGTTAGTATCAGTATTTTCTGCCCTTGAATACACAGACGCAAACAGAATCAGCAGCATGACCCAGCTACACACGCTGAGGACTCTGACTGGCGTGCCACAGAGACACCTGCCCTTCAGCGTTTGCGCCTCTACTCAACACTCAAGTATTCTCTCCATCATTCAACGTGCCTGTCCGCAGATGGCCAGACCGAGAAAATGTGGCACCTGTGTTAAGTAGAAGACGCAGAGAGTGGCAGGGGAGCAGCTGGTTTCCCAGACAGGCACTGAGGCCTGTGCAGATGGAAGAAGAGATCTTTATTCTCTTCTTCATTTCTCCGGTGTAGCGGAGAAAGAATTCCGGGCTCCCACCACAGGACACCGAGCCCGCGTGAAGGAGTAAGTGCATCATGGAGTCTCCTGGGCAACCAAAGGAAGGCCTAAGTCCTGTGACATGTTCCCAAGGCTGGGTGTTACTGTGATAGATGAGCTAGCTACAGGGTACAGGCCTCTAGGGCCCTGGGAGGTCATAACTCAGCCGGGGACGACAGAGATAGGGAGAAATATTTTTTGTCCTCTGCTGGCATGCTTGCTGTCTGATATGGACTCTGGGCTTGGGTGGGAATGAGGGTCGGGGTGAGGAAATGGAGGTTATGGTGGAGAGGTGGATGGGGTGGGACTGGCTGTGTCTTCCTTGTCTAGGGTTTGGGTTCTCTTTAGCTGAGACTTGTGTGTAGACCTGAAGAGATGGTTCAGTGGTCAAGAGCATGTAGTACTCTCCCAGAGAACCTAAGTTTGGTTCCCAGCACCCATGTCAGAGTGATCACAACCATTTGTAACTCCAGATGCAGGGGGTCAAGTGCTCTCTTCTGATTCCATGGGCTCCTGCAGGTATGTGCACACACATATACACATAACTAAAAATCTTAAAATTTTGTATGTGCTTGTACACATTTGTGTGTTTACATGTGTGCATACAAATGTGAAGGTCAGAGGTCAACATCCGACGTCTTCCTCAGTCACTCTCTGTGTTCTGTTCTAGGGGCAGTGGACTTGGAAGAATGTAGCTGATAGTTGAGGCAGGCTAAAGTCTCATGCAATAGCCAGCTTTATTCAGAGCATCAGACAATTTATACTCTGAGGAGTTAAGTGGAGTCACATGAGTAAAGTGTCCAATCACAAGGGCAACCCACACGTAGCAGACAAACTGCATAAGGCAAAAGCATGTTTTTCCTTAGAGGCACCTAAACAAATAACACTAGTCAGTTGTAATGAATAATCCGAAGTAAACGCACTCCTATCCATTGCATTTGGGAGGGGCACAAAAACACATTCCAAGAACAATTCCACGTTTAGAAGAAATGGAGGTCATAAGACCCTTGCCTTGTTTTCTTGGAGTTTTCTCATAAGCACTCAGAATTCTCCTCACATGACTCCATTCTCGGACCGTGTTCTGACAACTGTCCATCTCAACTTTTGAGGCAGAGTCTCCCACTGAACTGGGAGCTTGCCCATTCAACTAGAATGACTGACCACTGAACTTCCAGGATCTACCTGTCTCTGCCTCTCTGGCACTGGGATTGTAGAATGTATCGCTGCACCTAGCTTTTGATGTGAGTACCAAGGTTCAAAAATGTCCTTATGATGTTTGACAAGCACTTAACTGACTGAGTCATCTCCCCAATAACAAAAATATGTTACAGCATTTGCTGGGCTGAGGCTTGGCTCATTTGCTAGAGTGTTTGCTTAGCATGCATGGAGCTCTGGCTTCCATACCAGCTCTGCATTAAACCGGGTATGGTGGCACATGCTTGTCTTCCTAGCTTTCGGCAAGTGGAGGCAGAAGGATTAGGAATTCAAGGTCATCCTCAATAACAGAGCAAGTAGGAGGTCAGCCTCGGTGCCATGAGACCCTTTCTCATAGAACAACAGGAAAGGGAAGACAAACGAAGATGAGAAGAGCTGCTGGATGCTCTGAGGTGGTCCATTCTGATGAGAGTGACTGGAGCAGCGTCCTTGCATGCACACACACCAGTGCACAGGGACTAAGTACCTACAGAAACGGAACTGCAAGTCCCCCAGGAACAGGTGACATCTCTGGCTCACCTCATCTTTTACATCGGTAGCAGGGACTGAAGTTGCCAGCCACTGTGCCTTGTGCATACAAAACATTGCCATACATACCCATAGGAACCTCACACAACACCGAGATGTCATCATTGCCTTACTGAGCAAAGCCAAGACCAAGCCACAAATACTCAGCATCTGCCCCAGCTCACACCTGAGCCATTGTCTTTATATCTAAGAGACCCAAGATCAGGACCTGGACACAAATGTGAAGCTTCAAGCTGGGATGACAGTAGCCCACGTGGATTCCAGAGCACAGCAGGATGCCGGGTCCCTGGGAATCTCCAATTCAATCTCCATGATCCTTGTGTGTCCATCTGGCACCACAGGTGGCAGTGCAGCACAGTGGATGCACACAGGGGCAGCGCACCAGAGAATTCACTTGAAGCCCCACCACCACCTGTGGCCCGCAGCTCCTGCTTCTTTCTCTAGTCTCCAGGGAGAAGGTAACAATAGTTGCTGCCCTGTGTGATGTGAGGAGATTGAATCAGATAACAAGGGTGAAGAGCCCGAACAGTGCCTATGTAAAACAAGCACTGGATAAGAGCAGGTATTGAGGAGGAGACGGTGATGATGATGATGATGATGTGTCAATGATAGTGGTAATAATTAGGTGATGGTGGAGATGGAGATGGTGGTGGAGGTGGTGGTGGTGGTGGTGATGATGGTGGTGGTGGTGGAGGTGGTGGTGGTGATGATGGTGGTGATGGTGATGGTGGTGGAGGTGATTGGTGGTGGCAGTGGAGGTGGTGGTGGTGGTGGTGGTGGCGGTGGGGGTGATGGTGGTGGTAGTGGTGGAGGTGGTGGTGGTAGAGGTGGTGATGGTGGTGGAGGTGGTGGTGGAGGTGGTGGAGGTGATGGTGGAGGTGGTGGAGGTGATGGTGGAGGTGGTGGTGGTGTTGGAGGTGGTAGTGGAGGTGGTGGTGGTGGAGGTGATGGTGGTGGAGATGGTGGAGGTGATGGAGGTGGTGGTGGTGGAGGTGATGGAGGTGGAGATGGTGGAGGTGATGGAGGTGGTGGTGGTGGAGGTGATGGTGGTGGAGGTGGTGGAGGTGGTGGTGGAGGTGGAGGTGATGGTAGTGGAGGTGGTGGAGGTGGTGATGGTGGAGGTGGTGGAGGTGGTGGAGGTATGTGTGGTGGAGGTAGTGGAGATGGTGGAGGTGATGGTGGTGGTGGTGGTGATGGAGGTGGTGGAGGTGGTGGGGGTGTGTGTGGTGATGATGACGACAGTGATGTGATAATAAGGGTGATGAGGTGACAATGGCTGTGATCATGGTGGGACGATGGCAGTGGCAGTAATGACGATAACTGAGTCCATGGTTGTCTCAATTAGAGTTTCTGTTACTGTAATAAAACACCATGACCATAAGCAACTTGGAAAGGAAAGGGTTTATTTCGCTTACATTGTTAAAACACAGTCCATCATAAAAGGAATTCAGGACAAGAATTCAAGCAGAGAAGGAACCTGGAGGCAGGAGCTGATGCAGAGGCCGTGGAGGGTGCTGCTTACTGGCTTGCTTCTTGAAGTCTCCTGTTTATTTCATACTATAATTGTGGTCCACCTTAAATTATCCATCCCAAAATCCTTAGAAATACAAGCCCTTAAAAATCTCTTAGACCCAGGGCTGGAGAGATGGCTCAATGGTTAAGAGCACTGTCTCCTCTTCCAGAGGACCTGAGTTCAATTCCCAGCACCCACATGGTAGCTCACAACCATCTGTAATGGAATAAGATGCCCTCTTCTGGCCTGCAGGCATATATATATATATATATATATATATATATATATATATATATATGAATTCAAAAAAACTCTTAAACTCATATGAATATCAAACAAGTTGTTGGAACATGGTCTGTGAATGAAGCTATGTGAGAAGAATTCTGAGAGCTTCTGAGAAAACTCCAAGAAAAAGACAAAGAGATGTTTTTAAAATCTCTTTAATTAGATGGCTAATTCCTCATGTGAATATAAATTGGATGTTCAAACATTAAACTTTATAAAAGAGGCAAAAAAGATTTTTTTCCCTGTGCAAGGAAAATCAGAAGTAAAAACAGTGTCACCTACACTAGTGACCTCAGCTCCCTTACTGGAGCCTCTTTTATTTTGGGTTGTGAGCCTAGCCTTTAACGGCTGAGCCATCTCTCCAGCCCATGGAGCCTCTTTTAAATACGTATCCTTCATGGCCTGAAAATGACCCTGAAGCCTGGGTCATTTGGAATTTGATAATCAATCTAATACTGAATTTGTTAATTGCTGTGGATATCGCTCTGTATGCTGTGAATGTGTTGCTCTGATCAGTTAATAAATAAAATGCTGATTGGCCAGGCAGGGAGTATAGGCGGGACAAGCAGAGAAGAACATTCTGGGAACAGGAAGGCTGAGTCAGGAGTTGCCAGCCAGAGACAGAGGAATCATGATGTGAAAGTACCAATAAGACACAAGCCACGTGGCAACTTACAGATTAATAGAAATGGGTTAATTTAAGATATAAGAACTAGATAGCAAGAAGCCTGCCATGGCCATACAGTTTATAAGTAATATAAGTCTCTGTGTTTTTACTTGGGTCTGAACAGCTACAGGAGCCAGGTGGACACCAGAAAACTTCAGCCACAGTTAATCCCACCAGTCAAAAATAAGACCACTACCACAGTTAAAGCCAAATTTGAAGTGAGCTTTAATTAAATACTGGCCAGGTGGATGGGCTCTGGCCAGGTCCATCTCTGCTTTTCCAGAAAATGGCCCCAAGTCATGGTTTGCAGGGGCTAAAAAAAGGCAAAACCCCCAATTCACTGTGTTTCCCAGTCAGTCCAATCAGGGGCAAGCATACATCCTGCCTGTGAAGTTCCCACCCAGATGTGATCAAGCATGTTGGATGCAGGTAGGTCAAACAAACTTGTTTAGTGAGTAAAAACATGTGGCTTGTTCTCTCCCATAAACAACAGCCTCCAGCATTTCGGGAACTATCTGTTCTTGGGCAAGGGGCTTAAAGGTCAGAGGCATTTTTGTTTCATGGATCTCTCATGCATAGTAATTAAAACTTAGACCATCACTTTGGTTCTCACAAATTTTCTCACTTTTTGATGAGGACTTAGGAGAGCCTACGAAATGCCAACTTGACAATCCAGGCAAGCTAGGGCACTGCTGGAAAAAGCAATCGGCCTGCCAGTCCCTCCCCAGCCTCCCAAGTTGCACTTAATATTTCCAGTGACATTTCAACAAAATCAAAACATTTGTCAGGATTAGATATGGATATAATGGAAGATTTTTTAAAGGCTTGTGCTTTCTATGGGCCTACCACCCCATATTGTTATGAATATCTTTCTGGTTGGAGCAGTAATGTACAATGGTTGCCACGTGATTTTTATATAATTGCCAAAATGGTTCTTAGCCCTTTCCGATTGCTTCAGTGGCAAATGTGGCTTGAGGATGAAGCCCGTGAAAAGATTCGACAACTAGGACTGAGGACGTAACCCTGCAAATGTCACCTATAAAATAACACAGGGACTGGTGGATGGGTATCCACAGATTATCAGCTTGCAGCCCTCCTGCATGTTAGAGATGTAGCTATGGCTGCCTGGCTGAAAACTGATACAGGGTCTGACTTTGGGTCTAGTTACATAAAAATTATACAAGGTCCCTCTGAGCCTTATGTTGATTTCATAGGGAGACTCAAAGATGCTATTGAAAAGCAAATAAAAAGGAGAAAAAGTTCAAGAATTATTATTACAACAGTTGGCTTTTGAAAATGCCAGTGAAGATCGCCAAGGAGTTATCAGGTCTTGGAGAAAGAAAGGAAATGTTATGGACTTTCTGAAGTTGTGTAGCAGTGTGGGGACCTACCAACACAGAGCAAATTGCCTCTTTAGAAATCTATGCTGTCCAAAGACAGATGTCTGCAAAGTGTTTCTGTTGTGCCAACCTGGCCACTTAAACTATGTAAATTGCTCTTAGAGCAAATGAATGTGCAAAATTAGAGGGCATAAATTCAAAAAATGGTAACATTTGTGCTAGCTTCAGATTGTAATCAATCTAGTCATTCACTGCAAGCTGCTACTCAAGGAAGTGCAGCTATCCCTTTCCCTAAAGATACTAACATTTCCCCTCTTCGACGTGCTTTTAAGTCACATACAGGGCATTGGGGACCTATACTGCTGGGGACAGTTGGACTGTTAATGGGTTGCGGCAGTTTATGCATAAAAGGAGTCAGAGTTCATGCAGGAGTCACTGATGAAGGTATACGGCAGAAACTGCAGTCATGATCACAGAGGAGAGCAAGCTGCCTGCGTGCATCCCAGGTCTTAAGGGTCCTCAAGGCCACGCCCCAGGGGTGTGTACTTCAAGGTCATAGACAGATAAAGGAATAACCTGCTGCATCTCTAGGGGCAATGCTTCAAGGTCATAGACAGAACAGCTACCCACTACATCTCCCCTAAATGATGTCTAAATAAGAGAGTCCTAAAGTAATAACCTAGACAAAAATAGAACTACACAAGAACAACATCAAATGAGAGACACAATCTAAAATCCAGAGAAGTCCAGAACATATGTAAATGGCATGTTACAGAGATTATTCCAAAAGCTGTCCTATCCTGAAGAATCTGAATCTAGTACTTAAAATGTTCTATCTAAGATATGAGAAGATAGTAACTGTAACTATCTAGTCTTTAACTCCATCAAACATCGAGAAGAAACATAATAATACCTGAGAAAACAGAAAATGCAAGCAAGCAATTTCTGAAATTCTTGCAAGAATTGACACAGACAGCTTGCAGCCTGTACAATCACCTAAAGTTTCTTAGCACTGTTGAGGCATCCATTTTGGCTACAGGCCTAGAATATCTGACAAACTATTTTCAGAAACAGGAATTTTGAAAGACCATCTTACTCTGTCTTGGCAAGGTTCAGTAGTTGCTTTTCCTTGTGTCCTGCTCATCTGGAAAGAACAGCATTTGTACTGTCAGCAGTTGAGGCAAGGGAAGATCTTTGCCCAGCAGGCCATTTGTGGCAAGAAGAAGACAACTTTTAAACGGAGTGTCTTAGAAGCCCAACATTCTCTCGGGAGTAGATCAGTGCTGCCAGGACCATGTGTCTCACGTCAACAGAATTCTAAGTATCAAAACATTTAAATGCCATATTCTCTAGGTCTATGAAGTGTCTGAAGATTACCTATCCATCTGATATATGTTTCTGTAAATCTGGACAACCTAACATAACTATAGAAACAACAAGCATGGATGACTATAAATCTGTAAGTCTTCTCTACCTAAATAACCTAAGGACTAAGGCTTCACATTAATAAGGTAAACAGTCTGTAAACAGATGTACCATATAAGGACAATGACCTCAAAACTGTGACAATACACAAAATGTCTTAGTGGCAGAAATGTATAGTACAATATGACAACAATCCTAAATATGTATCAGCATACAAAATATCCTAAGCAGAGGTAGAACATACATACAGTATGACAAATATAATCTTACACTTGTATCAATATACAAAATATTTCGAACAGGAATAGGTAGAGTTTTGTATTTGTATTAATATACAAATTGTCTTAAATACAAATATAAAAAGAGTTTACATTTGTATCAATATACAAGAATCCATATCAGTGCAAATTATCCAAGGCTGATGCTTTTCTAAATCAGTTTATTAGTAGATACAATAATCTACCTTGATATCCTATATGTAGTCATTCCCCTTTTTCTTTTCTTAAGAAGAATGCTGAGTCTAAATTATATTGTTCCACCCCCAACCCTATAACCATTTATCCATAACCCCGAGAAAAATGAAACCTTTGGGAAAGGGAACGTCATTTTCTTAGAATTGTTTCCTGCTATTTAGGGGTAACAGTATCTGTGTGTGTGTGTGTGAAGCCAGCTCCCACTTTTTCCCAGGGTACTCTTGAGGAGAGAGGGATAGTGTGAAGAAGAGACAGACAGAAACATAGGATAGCCTTGGGAGGGCCTGGGTCAATATCCACCAACCCCTTCTGTCTCTTCTAAAGGGCTTTTATAGGAATGCCAAGGTGTGGGGCAAAAGACCTCCCCCAGCACAGCCAGTGCAGACCCTTCCAAACAATTGTTAACCACACAGATGGTCAAGCCATCCACTAATGCAGCCCTGATGCATAAAGCAAGCTCAGATCTCACTAGGAAATCTCTGTGGGCCCCCACATGTGGGGTCCTATAAGAGAGCTTACATAGTTAGGTCTCAATAGGACTAGCTATAGAATCTACAGCCAGTCTCAAAGTAATGAGTAATGTTATCTAAGATTCTGGCTAGAAGTGTAGTATGATGGACAATCTTATCTTGGAACTGTCCTGAAGAGTTTTTAGTCCAAAGCTGATCATTGAGTGATGTTCTTAGGTACAATGGCATCATTCTGGACCAGGTAGAGTTGTTGTTGTGGGGCCCCATCTTCCTTCTGGAGACTTCAGAGATGGATGTGTGAGGTTTAGATGCACGTGCCAGATAAAGCATGAAATCCACAGAGTTTGCTTAAAAAGCTGGGAATTTATTAGGGGATAAAAACTCACTATAGCATGGGAGATTTATCCTAGGGTCCTAGAAAGCCGAGCTATGATCCACGCCATTCTGCCTGGTCCACTTCAGCATCCAAAGCCATGAGAGAGAACGAGCTGCCTATATGCATCCCAGGTCTTGAGGGTCCACGAGGCCACACCCCAGAGACTTGCACTTCAAGGTCAAAGACAGATGAAGCAGTCACCTTCTGCTTCTTTAGGGGCAGTGCTTCAAGGTCATAGACAGAACAGCTGCCCACTACACCCCCTGACTGGCTATTTAAAGCAGGAGAAAAAGATTGCACAGTTATTATTATTGCTTTATGTAATCCCTTCACAAAAAAGAATGCACTTCAGCCGGGCAGTGATGGCGCACACCTTTAATCCCAGCACTCAGGAGGCAGAGCCAGGCGGATCTCTGTGAGTTCAAGGCCAGCCTGGTCTACAGAACGAGATCCAGGACAGGCACCAAAACTACACAGAGAAACCCTGTCTCAAAAAAAAAGAAAAAGAAAAAGAAAAAAAAGGCACTTTGTGAGAGAGGATTTGGTAGTACAGATAAAACTGTAGTTTTAACCACCTTATTGAAAGAAAATGATAAAATATTATTGGATTTAAAAAATAAGAGGAAAAAATTTTTCAAAATAATAAGAGAAAAAACTTTTCATGATTGTTTGATTCTGGAGCTGATAACTATAGAAGGATGGGCCCTAAATGGTCTGTCATGGGGGTAAATTCAACTCTGTCAGGATTGGGAACTATGAGCTCTAACAGGATCAAACAAAGTGCTACAAAACTACAATGCACAGTCTAGAGGGCTTGACAGTCGTCTTTCAGCCTTATGTCACTTCTGCTCTGATTAATCTTTAGGGAAGAGACTTTCTACAACAAACTCTTCTTCTCCCTGGAATTCTCCAATTTTTGTAATTAAAAAGTAATTTGGCAAATGGAGATCATTGATCAATTTACATAATGTTAATGCCACCATGTGGCCGAGGGGAGCTTTACAGCCAGATTTACCAACACCAACACCAACACCCCACACACCTACTATTTCTAAAGATTGGTCTTTAATATATTTGGATTTAGAAGATTGCTTTGTACTAACCAACCTATCTGGCTTACTGTGCCAGCAGAGAAACCTACTGTTGAGGGGGCAGAGAACCACTGTGGACATACTGTGCTTAAGAAATAAGAAAGGGTAGATGTCAGAACATGCTCCATGAAGGAAGTTGTGTGAAGAGGATTCTGAGAGTTTGTGGGAAAAAAAAAAAAAATCTCCAATAAAGAGACAAGAATCTTGTGACCTCCGTTCCTCCAATACATGGGTTGTTCTTGGAATGTGCTTTCATGCCCCTCTCAGGTATAGTAAACAGAAGTGGGTTTGCTTCCAATTACCCATCATCTTACTATTATTCAGATGATGTTTCCAAGCACAGGTTGTCCTCGTGACTCTATACAGCCTAAACTCATGTGACCTTTGCTCATATGACCTTGCTTAACCTTCAGAATACCCTCAAAAAATAAAATAAACATTTGAATAAAGTTGATTATTTCAGGAGACTTCAGCCTGCTTCATTTTTAGGGCTTGCTCTCCCAGGTTCACGCTGCTAACTAGAGCTGTAACACAAGTTGTATATATTCAGCATACCATGATACCAAGTAAGCATCCTAATTCCAAAAAAGAAGACTCAAAGCCATAGCAAATGAACAACCACACCAAAGCACAATCAAACTCAGCAGAGAAAACACCTATCATATAACTCCAATGACTGTCATCTGAAACTAGGAATTCAATCTTCTGGAACCTGTTAGGTCTCAAATCCAGGACAAAAGGATGAGCTGCCTATTTAACGTATCAAAGTGGACCTGGCTGCCAGGGCCCCCCAGCATCCCTCAGTCCCTATTGCAGGTAGGGACTTGGGGATGCTAGGAGAACCTGAAGGCCAGGTCAGTTGTGATATGTTAAACAGGCACCTCAGCTGTTTGTCCCAAGTTTGAAACTTAATATCCCAGGCTTTTTGTTATTAAGTAATGAATGATTAAGGGGTGATGTAATCATCTATGACTACTTCCTGTTGACATTGGGGTGTCATTGTTGGGGACTCAAAAAGATGAAATGTTGGCCAAGTCCAGGAAGAGCAGGCTGTTTCACCCACTGTCCCGGCTCTGCACAACCACTGTTTGTAATCTGCACTGAAATCCACATTGTAGAAAAGGCAGTGGACTCACACCTTTGAGTCATAGTAAAAGCCTGGGAATCTAAAAATGATTTTGGTTAAAAGCATTAATACTTTTACATCTAACCAGAAACCTGGATGTGTATAGATTAGACAGATGTTTTTAGCACAATGGGAAGTACTTTTAAATCTATACTTAAAAGACAATAAAAGGGAATTTAAAATCTTGAGCCTGTGACTATGATAACACCATAGCTAGCTATTTAGAACTACATTGATTAATGTTAAAACTTTGAACTTTCGAGTCTTAGTAGAACAATAGCATAGTGAGTGAAGACATCTGAAACATTTTTTTCATTTTTTTATACCTTAAGTCACTTTCTTATCACAACTTAAGCTTTCACCTCCTCAGAACTTTGTAACTTGCATTTACACACTTTAAAACACCTTCTTAGACCCCAAAACATATTCTTAGATCCTCACAACTTAAGCTTTTGTATCCTCAGGCCTTACATAAACTTTACACCTGTTTTCTATCCAATCATTCCCCATGAGACACAGGTGGTGATTACTGAGAGCAGTCATTGTAAAGCGAGTTCCTTTAAATGAAGGAATAGAAACAAGTTACATTGAAATCTGTTTTGTGAGTTTATCTCTTTTTTGCAGTCAGACAGAAAGGTAAACTGTGTCTAGATCTAGTAGTAGCTCCTGGAAAGTGAGGCCTGAGGCCTGATTTTTACATATGAAGAGAGCTGAGAAGGCAGCTGAAGTCTTGGTTGCTGCTGGTAAATTGACAAAGCCATCACTAGCCTAGTCGTCAGCACCATCAGAGATCTAAGAAGGGTGAATTTCACCTGAGTAAGCAGGAAATCCATACCAAGCAGCTTCCAAATCTATTGAAAATGACAGGGACTTACTGGCTACTTGGACAATTACCCTAGGTTCCTCCGTGGTCACTGGGGACAGAGGTCCCAGGGCAGTTGCCAGGCCAGAAGACCTGACAGACTTTCCTGTGGAGGGCAACTTCTGGGGAGACTGGCCTACCTTGTCTATGCAAATCAGGGTGATCAACTCCCCAGTGTCCTGCTTGTCCACAGCCTGGACAGGGTCTGGCAGCAGCTGAGGTGAAGGGCAGTGGTTTTTTTTTGTTTGTTTGGTTCCCCCCCGCCACCCCCACTGGCCAGCTTTGCCACATTTAAAGCAAGCTCCAGGTGGAGGTTCTTCTGTACCCATCTTCTTCTTTGGAGGAGATTAGGATACTGCTAGGAGCTATTATGTCTCTCTATAATGAAAAGGCTTTTTCATTAAACATTTTAAATACCGTATTCAGCAGATCTCTGAAGAGTTTTCAGACCACCTGTCTGTTAAGTATACCTGATTTAGGCTTAACTTTGAAACATATACAGGAGGCTAAATAAATCTTGTTCCTGTAGTTAATTACATTAGTACTTAACATGACTGCAAGTATAGTTCTGAACACATTAAACAACTTGGCCATTTATAAGGTGACTGACTATTGTATTTTTTAATTATCCTTAACAGTTTATAATAAGTTAGTAGTTTTTATACTAGGATTTTACATTCCATCCCTTTTAGGTTTAGCCTTAAAAAATAACAGCTCTTGAAATGAAGCTCTTCTAGTATCAAAACAAAAATTTTTAATCATAGATACATAGATACATAGTCCATAGAGAGACTGACAGCTTTGTTGATGCTTTTATAGTGTACCATTAGAGAATATTGCAGGGATTTGTATGGCTTAGTTTATCCAAGTAGTTAAAACAAAGTCAGTAAAGACAAAGAAGCTGAACAAATATTACTGTGAACCTGAGTAGACCTTGAGAATTTATAAATCTTATTGTCAAATATACCTTATTTATCAAATATATTTTGTTACTTATCTAAATTTTCTAGCAGCTTGGTGTGGAACAGTTAGTGAAGACATAAATCTTAAATCAGCTTCTGTTAATCAAAATAGACCTTTATAACATTAAATTTTTATCACCATATAAAGTATCTTCTAAACCAGAGTTGAATCACATATACAGCATGTTGTAGCAAATATAACTCTAAATTTTTATCATCATACAAAAATCCACACTAATCCAAAATATTTTGCAGACTTGTTGTTGCTTCCTTAATTTAAAAGGAGATACAATGATAAACATAAGAGCTCATTAGGACTGAGAAGTTTTATAATTGTTGCTTTATGCCACATGGTCATTTTAAGACAGTGAAGACAAATGGCATGTACCCTTTAACCTTAGTAAAGATGGCTGCTAGTCATGTGATTGCTTACATCTTGAAAGTCATCAGCTAAGATGGAGGAGAGCAACATGGTTGCTATATAAAACATCTGTTTTCCTAAACAAGAGTTGAACTAAGTTGTACATACAGTATACTCTAGATAAGAGTTGAATCACATATATGGGATGCCATAGCAAATTAAAATTCCCATGTATAGGTTTTAATTATAAGCCTTTTGTGATAAGTTTAAAGCTAAATTTTGTCTCTGATCTTACAATTCTTTAACCACACCCAATAAATTTACAAATCCTTAGATAAAGACTGTATATACAATAGTGATAAGAGATTTCTTGAGAGCAAACGACAGAGAAATCATAGATATCATAGATAGATATCATAGATACATATCATAGATATCATAGATAGAAATCATAGATATCATAGATAGAAATCATAGATACAAAATATTTAAGAATCAAAAGCTGTAAAATCTTTTTTATTTTTTTGTTTTTTGTTTTTTTGTTTTTTCGAGACAGGGTTTCTCTGTGTAGCTTTGCGCCTTTCCTGGGACTCACTTGGTAGCCCAGGCTGGCCTCGAACTAACAGAGATCCGTCTGCCTCTGCCTCCCGAGTGCTGGGATTAAAGGTGTGCGCCACCACCGCCCGGCCAAAAGTTGTAAAATCTTATAGATAAAAGAATTTAGGAATTTGCTTGTGCAGTAGCAGAAGTTGTTACAATCTGCTAGAATCTGGAATGAAGCTATACTGAGGCCAAGCCGTTTTCAGTAAGACAGTGAGGCTTTAAGAAAATCTCTGAGACTACAATCCACAGACGCAGAGAAGCTAGCTAACAAAGAGGACCCTAAGAGGGACTCATGGATCTCCCTGGGAAGGGGAAATAGATGAGATCTCCTGAGTAAACTGGGAGTTGGGGGGGGGGGGCGATAGAGTAAGTAGGGGATGGGCCTGAGAACATAAGGGAATGGGATGGTCAGGCTAGAGCAGGGACCGAGTGGGAGAGCAATGAAAGAAATATCTTGATAGAGGGAGACATCATGGGGACAGGGAGAAGCTTGGTGCTAGGGAAGTTCCTAGGAATCCAAAAGGATGATCCCAGCTTAGACTACTAGCAATAGTGGAGAAGGTGCCTGAGCTGGCCTACCCTGGTAATCAGATTGGTGACTACCCTAACCGTCATCACAGAGCCTTTATCCAGTAACTGATAGAAGCAGATGCAGAGATCCACAGCCAAGAACCAGGCCGAGCTCCAGGAGTCCAGTTGAGGAGATGGAAGAAGGATTATATGAGCAAGGGGGGTCAAGATCATGATGGGGAATATCTACAGAAACAACCAAACCAAGCTCATGGGAATCCAAACTCTTGACTGACAGCTGTGGAACCTGTGTGGGACCAGACTAGGCCCTCTGCATACATACGGGAGACAGTTGTGTGACTTGGTCTGTTTAAGGGGCCCCTGGCAGTAGCATCAGGATCTATCCCTGACGAATGAACTGGCTTTTTGGAGCTCATTTCCTATGGTCTGACACCTTGCACAGTCTTGATGCAGAGGGAGGGGCTTGTTCCTGCCTCAACTGAATGTACCAGGCTCTGCTGACTCCCCATGGGAGACCTTACCTTGTCCGAGAAGGGGATGGGGGATGGATTGGGGTAAAGGGCAGGGGTGGGAGGAGGGAAGAGAGGGGAATCTGTGGTTAGTATGGAAAATGAATAAAAATTTTTATTAATGAAAAAAATCTGAGTCCAAAATAATTGAGTCTGAGGAGGAAAGGCAGTGAAATGAACTCCAGCATAGGGAGGGGTAGGCAGCTAAGAGACAGAGAACAGTGTGGCCATAAGGGACAAGGAGGAACAAGCAGGGACTCCACCCAAGCGATTCCAATATCGTGGAAGCCAAGGGAGCATAGGGAAGCGGGAGGGCCTTAGCAAGCAGCTCCTAGGCGGAGACAGGAAACTTGAAGTGTGCAGGCCAGGGGGCTCAAGGAGAAATAAAGCCGGTAGCTCCAAAGAGAAGAGGTCACAGACCCAGGATGTGGAAAACGTGGGAAAACTAGACCTTAGTAGGTAGCTCCCAGGAGGAGGTAAGAAGTTCCAGGAAGGAGCTGAGAGGAGCCATGAAAGGGCAGAGGGGGTATGTGTGGTGGTAACAAGAATTTCAATCCGACTCTTCCCCAGGCCGACTAAGAGACTTGTCGGGGGAAGTGTCCCAAATAACAGAGAAGAGGCTTCCCTTTCCATGTGGTGCGGCCCAGAGGGCAGAGGGAGAGGGGACACTTACTGAGCAGGCGAGGACGGTTAGTTAAGGTGGAGGGAAGAAGTGGTTGAAGAGGCAGACTCCAGAATTGAATGTGGTGGGTGGCAAACCCAGCAGAAGCAAATGATCTGTCCATCCCCTAGGCAAGCTGGCTCAGCAGCTGGGTTCAGAGCAGCCAGTGCCTTGGGGAGGGAACTCATTTAAGCCACTGTTAGAATTCTGCCCTCACTCCAGCTGCATGACGGCACAGGCGCAGTTCAGGAGTTAAGCAGAGTATTGCGTCTTATGTCATCAGTGTGCGCTGGCGACTTCGTGCACACAGCGTGGTCACGTGGTCACGCAGTCAGCGCGTGCGTGGTGTAGCTCTGGAAGCCCGCCTGTGCATGTTCACAGGGGACCCTTAAAAAGCAGGACGCAGACCCCACCCTCTCTCTCTGTTCTGCTCTGTCTCTCCCCACCCTCTTTCCCACTCACGCATGTGCTCCTTTCCCAGGCCTGGTTCTTCTCCACCCCCACCCCTTCCTCCTAATAAAGCTCTAAAACTAATACTGGGTTCTGTCGTAAGCATGACCTTTCCACGCCGTAACCAGCGCCACCACCACCGCTCTCTTACCATTCATTTCAGCTACTCCCTCAGTTTCAGCACCAAATGAATGAAAAAAAGAAATAAAAAGCAAAGGACATGACTGCTCCTAGGTGTGATGGAGGAGAAAGTTTACTGTAGATAAAGCGGGGAGCATAGGTAGAAACAGGGACGTCTGGGAGAGTCCAGAGTGGACATGACCAGGCTGAGTGGGACCATGTGGGGGAGGGGGAATTGAGGTGCAGCAGCCAGGAGGCCAAAGGTACAAAAGGGGCTGGTGACCAAAATGGTTGGCTCACATAGGGAAGAGCAGCCCAGCCCCCTGGGTTGGAGAGTTGAGGGTAGGCAGCTGGATATGCAAGCCGTACCCTGTAACAGGTATGGACCAAGGGATGCTGGGAGAGTCTGAAGACCAGATCTGTTGTGTTACGTTAAATAGGCACCTCGGCCATTTGTCTCAGGTTTGAAATTTAACAGATCCAAAGAACTTGTATAACAAAGTTCTTTGAGGAATGTTTCATGTCTCATAATTTAAATATGACAACAGAGGCTTATAACATTTAACCTTTAATATTATCTCAATTATTGCTACATTAAATAAACCCCAAATATCTACTTACTGTATACACAAGCATATTCCTTCCAAATAAGGGAAAAACCTGTCCATTACAGTCCCCATTTCTGTAACTGGCCATGTGGCCTTACCTGGTATGACTACCTTCCTGTATTTACCCATTCTGTATCTCCTCCGCTCTCAGCAAACCCCTCAGCAGGTCCTGGGTCCTTTCCTGGAGGGGTGGCCCATATCTTCATTCCTGAAAGGTCTGGGTCATCTGTCCCTCTGCCGGGACTATGCTGTTCTAATTTCCCACTGACCTTAATCACAGGACATGGTAACACCAAGAGGTGTCCTAAAGGATCTCCTACCCTCCAGACATATTCTTTCTTATTTCCACGATGGAGAAGCAGCCCAGTTTCCCTCAGGTAGACCAGATATATCACTCCTTCGAATACTGTTACACCTTTCTTAGCCAGCTGGCTCAAGGACATCAGGACCTCAAAATAGCCAGGAGGAAACTCTTAACTTCCAATGGGCAGAAGGGTTTCTTCTGAATTCTAAGCCTGCAGAGCATACAGTTGTAAGAACAGGAAGCAAACAGTTTCCTAGTAGGTCATAGTGAATGGAATCCTTGCCATTTCCACACCTTGACTCCTGGAGCCATGCATCCTGGCTGTGGGAGAAATAGGACCATATACTGGATGAACACGTAGCCTTCTGGATAACCTTGCCCTGGCCCTCCAGGCTATTACCACCAAACTGATGTTAAAGGTGGATCTTTAAAAAGCCATTCCATTGCTCTATCAATCCAGCTGTTTCATGATGGTGTGGGAGATAGTAAGACCAGTAGATTCCATGGGCATAATCCCACTGCCAGATTTCCTTAGCTATGAAATGAAATCCACAGAAACAATGCTGTGTGGTGTTGGATAAGGCATTCTGTAAGTATGTCCCTGGATGGTCATTTTGGCAGAGGCAATAACATCCAGGAAAAGGCAACCCCATAGCCAGAAAAACCATCTATTCCAGTAGGGGCAAAAGGCTGTCTCCTCCATCATGAAAGTGGTCCAATGTAATCCATCTGCTGCGAGGGAAATAATGCCATACTAGGGGTTCCTGTCAAACCAAAATAAGTGACATGCTTTCTTACTCCAAGAGAGAAGAGCCAGGGCACTCTCACAGTCAGAGCAAAGCAAAGTCCAGCAGTGAGGATCAGTGTCAGACATCTGGGACTCGTGATCGTCCAGGTTCCAATGGGTTTGCACAGCACACACAGCAGAAGCCGTGGAGGAACATGCTTACATGCTTCTCCACGGCTCTGCTTCAGCTCCTGCCTCCAGGTTCCTGCCTTAACTTCCCTCAATGATGAATAAACATTTTTCTCCTCAAGTTGCTTTTCGGTCATGGTCTTTAACACAACAATAAAGACCTTGACTAAGAGAATGGTTATACCTGTTTTTATTGTGTGTGTGTGTGTGTGTGTGTGTGTGTGTGTGTGTGTGTGACTTTCTTGCCTCTGATCTTCTTTACCTCCATGTCTCTTTTTATCTGTCTACACCTCTTTCCAATCCTCCCTCCATCTCCAGTCAAAAGGGTCAAAAAGGCCAGACAGGAAATGAAACTGTTAAAACTGTCAGATGTCTCTAGGTCAGCACTGTGAAGGTAGATAAGGCCACTAATGGGAGTGTGTGGCCGCATTGCTGACTGATGTGTGGTCTTTACAAGAGCGGCTCAAAACCTCCTGACCTTTTTATGCTGGTGCTCAATTAAAACAGGAGCAGGAACAGGCCACCGAGTGTAAAAAGCGGGCCAGATGCACGTGCAGGGAGTGTGAGACCCCAGGGAGCTGGATGTGTTTTACACAAAGTCCGAGACCACGAGCAACATGCAAGCCTTCCCCGGTGTGGGGCTGGCCGGGGTCCCTCCCCCTTTCAGAAAGAATATAGAAACGAAGGCTTTGCCATAAGAAAAGACCCACCCTTTAATATTGGCAGGTGGCAGTGTTAACCAGAGTGATGGAGTCCAGATTCAGTGATAAAAACAGAACTGAGCATCACAGTCCCTCCAGTTCCTGGAGAAGTCAAGATGAAGACCCTGTGACTCCTCCAAGGGTGCTCAGACTTTCTCTCTTTTCTAAAAATTTTAATTTTCCCCCTGGGATGCTCAGGATGCAAGCCAGGGCCTTGTGCATACTGAGAAAGCACTCTACCCCTGAGACACGTCCACATCCGCTCACTGGGGTCACAGGCTCTGCCACTGATCCGCACCCCTGTCTTTCGTTTGTGTTTTGATAAACCAGGTTCTCACTACAAGGACTTCAAATGGGGCACATTCAGTAGTGTACTGTTCTGGGGAGCACTAGGGACAGAACCCAGGTCCCCTTGCATCATTGAGTTGCATCCCAGCCCACAGCAGCAACCACCTCTGAGCTGACTGTGGGGTGTTTACTGATGCCCCTCTTTTCCCACCCCATTCACTCGCCCCCAGCTGTCCTTCCCACTGTTGGGGTCCAGCTATGTTCTCCGTGCCCAGCTCCAGGTCAGAACTTCCCCAGGGCTGCTGAGAGCTGCAACTCTCTCTCCTCCAAAGTCTCCCCATCTTCACTTCTTGAGGGGATCCTGAAGATTGCTCCAGCTTGGCCCTGGCTTCTCCTTGGTAGCACGTGGATTTTCCCACTGGCTCCCCCGTTCTGTGTCCATACTTAGGACAGAAATGCTGCTCTTTGTGGAAGGTGACAGGACAGGCCCCAAGACAGCTTCATGGCACTGAGTAAAGTGGGATGGCCACATGTCCTTGCCCTTGAAGTAAGTTCAACTTCAACTCACAGCTGTTTTGAAGGTTTAGCAAGGAAAATTGAACAAGTCACCTGATGCTGCCTGGGCCCCCAGCTGGACCCCAGCCAGGAAAGTCTGGGATTCTAAAGTGGAGGAGTCTCCTCGGTAGGGTAGGAGCCTGGCTCACCTGCCTGCAGCAGCAGGACCTGTTTCTCCAGTTCTGCAGGAGTGGGCTCTGCCTGGCACCCTGCCCCAGGCCCCGGTGCCTCCAGCCTTCCCCCTGCCAGGCTGCACCTCACTTGTATGTAGAGATAAGGGCAGACGTTCAGGTGAGGGATGTCCTGCCTGGGTGTGTCCCAAGCCCCCCATATCCTGTGTCCCTGCAGGAGCATGCCACCTGTCCAACTCTGCAGCTGCAGTTTTCTGAGAGACAACGGAACTATGTGATCAATGCACACTTCATGCTCAAGCTACTAAGTCTCAAGTTCACTGCCACTTTGCTGCGTGGCCTTGGGCAGCTTGTTTGACCTCTCTGTGTGTCTGTCTCCTCTTTTACATGGTGGAGCATTATACTGGGTCTCAAGGGGTTATGTTTATAAAGCAACTCCAACAATACATACAAAGGAGTAGGTGATATAGAAACATTAGTCTTCCATTCTGTTTTTGAATGATGATGATGATGATGATGATGATGATACCCCTAACTCCCAAGTTTCTCAGCATCTGACTTTTTGGCCACCTTCTCCCTGTGCAGGATCTGTCCAGCTCATTGTCTTGTTCTGTTCAACCATCTAAATCCCTCCAGCCTCAGCCTTTCTCTAACTGTCAGTGTTTACTTGCCTCTCTGTGCCTCAGTTTCCTTATCTGTAAAAGAAGTGCACAGGTCTCTCTAATCCACAAAGTCATCAGAAGAGAAATGAGTCAGAGGTTTAGTGTCTCCAAGTCAGAAAATACAAAATACTTCAAAATCTGAAGTTTTAGAACACCGAATGACACCTTCAGTTGGTGAATTCTATGCCACGGTTGGTGTTAGGAAGAGCGTGCTACCTGCTGTGTGCGGTGCTTCACGCCTGTCACCCCAGCACTTAAGAAGCCAGGGCAGGAGGATTCTCTGGGATTCAAGGTCAGCCTGAGCTGTAGAGTGATTCTGGTTCAGAAAAAGTTTAAGAGGGGGCCCAAGATGACTCAGCAGGTCGAGGTGCTCATCCCAGATCTGAATTCCATCCCCTTGACCCACGTGGTAGAAGGAGAGATCCAGTTCTGCAAGTTATCCTCTGACTTTGATAAGTGTGCATTGGCATGCATGATATAAACAACATAAATAATAATTAACATAAATAAACACATGAATGTGATCATTTTTTAAATATTTTAGTTTTAGTTAAGTGTGTCTACGTCTGTGTGTGGAGATGTAGTGCAGTGCCCAAGAAAGCCAGAAGAGGGCATCAGGCCCCCTGGAACCGGAGCTACAGGCATTTGTGAGCTTCCTAACATGAGTGCTGGGAACCATGTGGTTGTAACTGCTGAGCCATCTCTCCAGGCCCACTGACTTCTCACGTGTTTGAAAATACTTGAGAACAGGGTGGAGGAGATGTCTCAGTGGGTAAAATGCTGCCTTGCAAGCAGGAGAACTTGAGTTCCATCCCCAGAAAACAGATGAAAAAATTAAAATTAAAAAAAAAGCCAGGTGTGGTGGTGCTTATAACCTCAGCCCTGGGGAAGCAGAAACAGGAGGATTCCTGGACTCAGCCTCACTGAATCAGTTACAGGCCATGGAGAGACCCTGCCTGAAAAAAAAGGGGGGGGGGCAACATCTGAGGAATGATGGCTAAGGCTGACCTCTGGTCTCACATGTGCTTCCCTACACACATGTGCACCTGCACACACATAGCACACATGTACACAACACACATGCACACACACACAGAGAGAGAATACTCCATAATCCCAATTTCTTCTGACCCAAGCACCCCGGGTGAGGAATCTTCCAGTCCTCCCGTGTGCAAACCCTGAAGGTAGGGCCAGAGGGAGTGCTCCCCAGAAGTTAACTAACTACTATACTACTGTGTGTTGCTGTTTTCCCTGCCCTCTGCCGCCCTCTTTCTGTCTGCCTCTGTGCTCTCTGGTTCCTATCTGTGGGCCTGCATCCATCCATCTAGCCTCCAAAACCAAGACACAGGGGTCTGTTCTCAAAGGACTCCCAGCCTAGAGGAAAACATGTTAGGAGAATTAACAGACAAACAAAACTGTGCACAAGTTGTTCCACTGGGCTCTGAGAGATGTGTAGGATGCTATAGAAAGTCAGCAAGGGCTGGAGAGACGCTCAGCCGTTAAGAGCACTGGCTGCTCTTCCAGAGGTCCTGAGTTCAGTTCCCAGAGCCCACACGGTGGCTCACAACCATGTGTAATGAGATCTGGCGCCCTCTTCTGGCCTGCAGGCACACATGCAGGCAGATCACTGTATACATAATATCTTAAAACAACAACAAAAGGGCTGAGACATGGCCTGGCTCAGAGGTCGAGCCCCTGTCTGGAATTCCTCAGTGAGGACTGTGGGTGTGGCTTAGTGGTGCAGCTCCTACCCAGAGACCCCAGTGGGGCTAGCGTGTGGCTCAGCTGTGTGTCCCTCTGGGTATGTGTTTCTGCTCTTCCCATTTTCAGATCTCCAAGTTTCCGTCTCTCTGAGCCTTCACCTCCTTCTGGTTTGGTGTCCCTCTCCCGGTCCTCTTGGCTCACATCTGTCCCTCCTTGTCTCTGCCCTTCTGCACCCCACACCTCAGACTGTATTCTGCCCATTGGAGTGGATTTCCATCTTAGTGCAAATAACTCCAACAGTGAGACCAGCAACACCCCCACTGCCTGAGTCTGTTCCCAAATAATCCTAGGTCACCTCCACCTGACCCAGTGAGAAAAGAGACAAAGAAAACACCACGTGCCTCTTTCCTCTCCCTTTAGCTGGCCCCCTGTCCTCAGTAGGGGCCTCATCCTTCACAGTATGAGCGTGTATGTGAGACCTGATGCACCAAGCACTACCACCTGAACCCCCGCATCTCTCACTGGACCTCAGAATCTCCCTCCAGGATCACAGCGTCTTTAATATGGACCATGGCAACTCCCGTCTAGGTGATGGCATTTCACACCTCAATCTCAGCATTTCCTCCTCAGTGTGGTCCTCCCTTCCACCCCCTGCCTCTGTCCCTCCTCACCAAGAGTGATTTACAAAGTAGACAACTCACATCACTTCCCCTACCACTGGGCCTAACATACAACCTAAGCCCTTAACCTTGATGTTTAAACCATTTCTGCAGGCTTCCTTGTCTGTCCTGTTTCCCATGGAAATATCCACCAACAAACTCCAAGATGTCTTCTGCGACCCTCACCTGTCCAGTCCCCACTCTTCCTCATAGCTGTCTGGCTCCCGGCTTAAATATCCCCTTCTCAGACACTGCCAACCACCACTTATTTCCTGATCCCTCACGGTTTTCTTTATTGTCTGTCTCCCCACCCTCACTGGAACATGAGTCCCAGGAGACATCATCATTTTTCCCGGCCCTGGCTCCAAGCACAGCTGCTGGATTGCTCTTGACACACTGGTTCCCAGGAGCCTCTGCGCTGGGACACCTGCAGAGTGAGGATCTGCTTGCAGGGTTATCTGAATTCAGGCTAGTCCTGGGGTGATGGTTACCCTGATCCTACCTGGGAAAACGGAGGATCAGGCAGCTGGTCACGAATAAGGTTCCCAAGGAAGTACGAGATGCAGGCTGGATTTGATGCCGGGCAGTTTTTGGAAGACACACAGGAAGAAACTCATAAAGAGAGAGAATATGGGAGTGATGTAGGGGAAATTTCATTTGGTGAATAAGAGGAGCGTGAGAGATGGAAGGAGTGAATGAAAATGCATAAGGGAGGTTGGAGGGGGAGAGAAAAAGATGCAAGAGAGGCTGGGATGGGCACTGTTCCCTTCCTGAGTCCTAGACTCCATCAGGCAGCCTGAGGGCTTTGAGCTGGAGTCTGCAGCACCTGACGTGTGGAATGTGTCCCCTGGGGGGCAGGGCCAGCCCCAGCTGAGGAAGCTTATAAAGCCCTGTGGGAGCCCCTGTGGGTAGCAGCTCTGCTCAGCCCAGCCGCAGAATCGCAGGTTCCACAGGATCGGGAGCCCAGAAGCAGCAGGTGAGGATCTCTCTCTCTCTTTCTCTCTCTCTCTCTCTCTCTCTCTCTCTCTCTCTCTCTCTCTCTCTCTCTTTCCCCTTAGAAGCTTCTCTCCAGTCCACTCTAAATCTTTGGCTCTGGTCTCTGCCTCTCAGGCTGCCTCTGACCAGAATCCTCTTGAATGCCCTGTCTGGGTCTTTCTTGTGTCCTAAATGAAAATCTATGCCTCTGTCTCTCCATTTCCCCCGCTCCCTGTTCCTAGATATTAAATGCTTCCTCCTCTTCCTCCTCCTTTTTTCTCCCCCCACCCCATCTCCTTCTGCCCGTTATATCCCACAAACAAGAAACGAGAGGGGGGGGGACAGGGGGAGATGGAGAGACTAGGACTGCCACCCCCAGACTCACTGGTCTTCATTTCCAGGAGCCAACATGATGGTCACTGCGAGAACCCCCTGGGGCTGGTTCCTAGGGCATCTCTTCCTCGGGGTCACAGGTATCTGAGTGTGTGTGTCATGACGTGTGCCTGAGGGAAGAGTGTCAGCTAACATTCAGGCATCACTCAGTGTCTCACTGCTTCTGACATCATACGCAGTATGATGTGACTAGTGGATGGGTGTAAGGTCATGCCTGCAAAGGGTGGTGGGTCACAGAATTTAGTGATCGTTTGTGCCACTAAGGGGAAAAGGGGTCTGTGCCTAGTTCCTGGGTAACTAGATGATCTATCTTCTTTCTTTCTTTCTTTCTTTCTTTCTTTCTTTCTTTCCTTCTTTCTTTCTCTCTCTCTCTCTCTTTCTTTCTTTCTTTCTCTCTTCCTTTCTTTTAAACTCACTATGTACACCAGGCTGGCTTCATACTTACAGAAGTGAGCCTATCTCTGTCTCCTGAGTGCTGGGGTTGATACCTGGCCCATTTATTTATTTTTAAAGAGTCTTACATAGTCCAAGCTGGCCTTCAATTCACTAAAGCTAAGAACAACCTTGGACTGTTGATTCTTCTGCCTCCACCTCCCAAGCGCTGGGATTACAGGTGTGCACCACCATGCCCAGGTTACTTGGTGCTGGAATTCAGACCCAAGGCTCTGCGCATGCTTAGTTAGCACTCGACCAGCTGAGCTCCGAGCCCCTCTGGGATAATGATGTCTGGGTGAATGGGCTGTGGCTTGGTGTGACTGTGGTGAGGCTGGGTGGAGGCACAGTTATGCCACAAAGTTGAACAGCTCCTGGAGTAGCTGGCTGAGTGTCCCGTCTCGTCTGGGCCAGCTGGGTGAAGGGGCCGTGTGTTCTGAAAGTTTCCTGGCATGGCTCTGTGTATGAGACATAAATGGTTCCTGGGTCCTGAAGACTAGCCTGAGACTGCAAGCTGACCCACCCTCCTGACAGATGACCCTGCATCCAGTGTGCTGATCCTGACTCCCAGACCTAAGGAGGCCCTGGACCTTAACTTCTCTCAAGGGACCTGACCCCATCCCTCTGAGCCTTGACCCCACCCCTCTGAGCCCTAACCCCACCCCTCTGGGCCCTAACCCCACCCTTCGGAGACCTGACCCCACCCCTCGGAGACCTGACCCCACCCCTCGGAGACCTGACCCCACCCCTCGGAGACCTGATTCACTCCAGGCACCACTTGCTTGGTGACTGGGGACTAGTCCCTCTGTATCCCAAAACACCAATGACTCTCTTGGTAATTCTCCTATCCTCTGACCCTGACCCTTATGAACCCTAAAGCTTCAGCCACACTCCTGTTCTCAGACTCTGCCCTTAAGAACCCTGGTCCAGCCTCTTCAGCCTGTCTCCGGCCATGCCCACATCCCTGAAGTAAGACCTTGTTCCCTAAGTCCTGGATTCGCCTCCTGATTCTGTCCCCAGAACTGCCCAGTTTATGTGGTGAACCCTAACCGCTCTCAGGAGGCAAAGACCTTGATCCCTAATTGACACCCTGTCCCAGTGAGCCCTGCCTGCCCCAGTCCAGACTCTGACCTGACCACCCACCTTCAAAGCGCTTTCCTTTCCTTTCCCACGACTCTCCCAGGACCTGGGAAGCCCCAACCACATGTGTGTGCACTCAAACCCCACCTGGTCCAGCTTCCTCATTCTGCCCCCAGCCCTGGCTCCACCCCTGAAGCCCTGACCAAGCCTCCCTGCACTAAATCTTACCCCCAGAAACCCTGAGACTGCGTCCTGAACCTGTCCCCAGCAAAGGCCCAGACCCTAAAACCCCGATTCCATCATAAAACTCTTAACCAAGTCCTTACTCTGATATCCTACCCTTGAGAGACATAATCCTATCTCTTGAACTGATCCCCTGGCCTGGCCTTGCCCTGAGGCTGTAACCACTCCCCTTCACTTAGACCCTACTAGGAGGAACTCTTACCCAGGATTCAGTTTGTCCCCAGTCAAGACCCAGCCGCTGTCCCCCCCACCCCTCCCCCCACACACACACACAGTGCAACTTCTGATCACATCCCTTCACTCAAACATCACCACCATAACTCTGAACTCTCAACCCGCCAGTGCCCGCAAACCCTGCTCTAAACCCCGTCCCATCCTAGAAGCCATGAGAGTCCCTGCTCCTCACCCCATACCTCCCAATTCTAACTCCATCCCCAGGATCCTTAGCCTCAAGTGCCAGCGGCCGGATCATACAAGGCCAGGACTGCCGTCCACACTCGCAGCCCTGGCAGGCGGCACTGTTCTCAGAAGACAATGGTTTTTTCTGCTCGGGCGTCCTGGTGCATCCGCGGTGGGTGCTGTCAGCAGCGCACTGCTTACAGGAGTGAGTGGGGGTGGTGGGTCGGGATGCCGAGGGGAGGGGGGTTCCATGTCAGACTCGGCCTGCAGAGGGTGCTCAAGGGGCCACAGCGTTGGCAGATGTGACGGGAGCCCAACCTAGCTGGACCAGGACAGTCTAGTGGGGAGAGAAAGGCAAAGCGGGAGGTCGCCGTTGCTTTAGGGTGGAGGATGAGACGGGAGACACAGGCGCCACTGCACAGCTCACCTGCTGGGTGATCCTCAGTTCCTACACCGTGGGACTGGGCCTGCACAGCTTGGAAGGCTCCCAAGAGCCTGGCAGCCGGATGTTAGAGGCCCACCTCTCCATCCAGCACCCGAACTACAATGACCCTCCTTACGCCAACGATCTCATGCTCATCAAGCTCAACGAATCAGTGATGGAGTCTAGCACCATCAGACGCATCCCTGTGGCTTCCCAGTGCCCCACCCCTGGGGATACCTGCCTAGTCTCCGGCTGGGGTCGACTAAGGAATGGTGAGCTTCTGGGAACATGACTGCCCTTTCTCCTAAGTTTCCCACTCGCCAAATGGGCCTGACCCCCCATTCTGTGTCCCAGGGAGACTGCCCAGCCTGCTGCAGTGTGTGAACCTCTCAGTGGTGTCGGAGGAGACTTGCCGGCTGCTGTATGACCCTGTGTATCACCTAAGCATGTTCTGCGCTGGAGGAGGACTGGACCGAAAGGACACATGCAATGTGAGATACAGGGAGGACCGAACAGGATGGGGGCGGGGAGATGCAGAAGGTACACCTGAGGCACACTGAGATGGGCTACGAGAAGTGGGGGGGCCAGGTGTGGTGGCCCACTCAGCAGGGGAGGCAGACACAGGTTTATTTCTGTGAGTTCAAGGCTAGCCAGATATACATACACAGTGAGACCCTGTCTCAAAAGGAAGGGCCAGGAGGGAGGTAGAGAGGAACAGGGAGGCAGAAACACACAGACCCAGAAGCCAGGCATGGTGGTTCAAACCTATAAGCCTAGCCTCTTTTTTTTTTTTTTTTTTTTAATTTTATTTTATTTTACAATACTATTCAGTTCTACATAATAGCCACAGATTCCCTTGTTCTCTCCCTTCCTGCGCCCCTCCCCTTCCCCCCAGCCCACCCCCCATTCCCACCTCCTCCAGATCAAGGTCTCCCCCGAGGACTGGGATCGACCTGGCAGACTCAGTCCAGGCAGGTCCAGTCCTCTCCTCCCAGATTGAGCCAAGCGTCCCTGCATAAGCTTCAGGTTTCAAACAGCTAACTCATGCAATGAGCACAGGACCTGGTACCACTGCCTAGATGCCTCCCAAACAGATCAAGCCAATCAACTGTCTCACCTATTCAGAAGGCCTGATCCAGTTGGGGGCCAAGCCTAGCCTCTTAGGAAGCTGAAAAGGAAGATCCAGCCTAGACAACTAAGTGAGATTGTGTCTCAAAATAAAATATAAAAAGACAGCTAGGAATATAGACCAGTACAAAACATCTGCCTAAATCCTCCAGTGAGGGGCTGGGGTGTGGCTCAGTGGTAGAGCCCCTGCCTAGAGTCCCCCAGTGAGGGGCTGGGGTGTGGCTCAGTGGTAGAGCCCCTGCCTAGAGTCCCCCAGTGAGGGGCTGGGGTGTGGCTCAGTGGTAGGGACCTTGGTAAAGGCACTGAATTCTGTTTCCAGTACTACAAAACAGAAAGAAAAATAAACATAGTTAGAAACAGAAATAGCCATTCTGAGAAAGTAAAAATGAAGAAGACATAAATATATATGTGTCCCATAGAACACAGTGATATAGGCAGATGAGCAAGCCCTGAAGGAGACAGACAGACAGACAGACAGGGCCTCAACAAGCCTCAGGGAAGCAGCCGGCGGTGTGGACACATGGCTCCTGTTCAGGTGGCCTCTGGGCTCTGGCAAGGGCATGTGGCTGGCTTCCTCCTGTCTCTGTCTGCCATGCTTATGTGAATGCTGGGACCTCGTGTGTACCTTCAGCTCATGCTTTCCTGGGTTCTCTCTCTCTCTCAGGGGGACTCTGGGGGTCCCATAGTGTGCAACAGATCCCTGCAAGGCCTCGTGTCTATGGGACAAGGAGAGTGTGGGCAGCCTGGCATACCAAGTATCTACACCAATCTCTGCAAGTTCACCACCTGGATCCAGACCATCATTCAGACCAGCTAGCTGTGGACTGACCACACGGCCCACATGAAGCCTGCTGAGGGAACCAGAGACTCAGATTTGCTTCCAACCCTCTTCCCTCAGACCCACCCACAAGTTCAGGCCACAACCTCCCTCCTCAGACTCAGGAGTTCAGGCCACAACCTCCTCCCTCAGACACAGGGATCCAGGCCACAACCTCCTCCATCAGACACAGGGATCCAGGCCACAACCTCCTCCCTCAGACACAGGGATCCAGGCCACAACCTCCTCCCTCAGACACAGGGATCCAGGCCACAGCCTCCTCCCTCAGACACAGGGGTCCAGGCCACAGCCTCCTCCCTCAGACACAGGGGTCCAGGCCACAACCTCCTCCCTCAGACACAGGGATCCAGGCCACAGCCTCCTCCCTCAGACACAGGGATCCAGGCCACAACCTCCTCCCTCAGACACAGGGGTCCAGGCCACAGCCTCCTCCCTCAGACACAGAGGTCCAGGCCACAGCCTCCTCCCTCAGACACTGGAATGGAACCCACCTGCATTCTCCTCTGTGTGCAGCGTCCTCTAGCAGCCTAGTGTTGACCCAGCCTTGCCACTGTTAGGCTTGCCCCCACCCCAAACACCTGTTGTCTCCTTCTCAGGGATCCACAAATAAAAGGCCTTTTAGTTCTGTTTGAAGTATTCTCCTTGTCTCCCTTTCCACTCACGGGATATTCCAGCACATGGTTTTCCCTTTCCACTGGGCTCTTGTACAGCAGCCTGTCGACACCAATTCTGAGGATGTCCTCTCATTTCCAAAGGTGGGGTTTCCAGCTTTACAACCTCTGCTGTGATTGGTCTGCTTGTGTTTCTGTCTTTGATTTTAAGATTCATTTTTTTAATTTTTAATTTTTAAAATTGTGTGTGTGTGTGTGTGTGTGTGTGTGTGTGTGTGTGTGTCCCATAGAGAACAGAGAGGGCAGCAGATCCCCTGGAGTTGGAGTTGGAGTTACAGGAGGTTGTAAATCACTGGACATGGTTTCTGGGAATCCAACCCCTATGTCTTAGGGTTTTGATTGCTATGAAGAGACACCATGACCATGGTACCTTTATGTGTTTGTTTGTTTTTTGTTTTGTTTTGTTTTGTTTTCTTGCTTTTTTGAGACAAGGTTTCTCTGTGTAGCTTTGTGCCTGTCCTGGAACTCACTCTGTAGCCCAGGCTAGCCTCAAACTCACAGAGATCTGCCTGGCTCTGCCTCCCAAGTGCTGGGATTAAAGGTGTGCGCCACCACCACCCAGTGGCAACTTTTTCAAAGGAAAACATTTCATTGGGGCTGGCTTAGAGTTTCAGGTTTAACCCACTATCTTCATGGTGGAGAGCATGGTGGCATGCAGGCAGACATGGTGCTAGAGAAGGAGCTGAGAGTTCTACATCTTGATCCACAGGCAACATGAAGTGAACTGAGTCCCACACTGGGCATAGCTTGAACACATGAAGCCTCAAAGTCCACTCCAACAATGACATGCTTCCTCTCACAAGGCCACAACTACTCCAGCAAGGCCACACCCCCTCACAATGCCACTCCTTATGGGCCAAGTATTCAAACACATGAGTCTGGGGGGCCATACCTATTCAACCCACCACATTCGATTCCCTGGCCCACATAGGCTTATAGCTATAACATAATGCAAAATAAATTTAATCCAACTTCAAAAGTCCCCATAGTCTATCACAAGTTCAACAATGTTTAAAAGTCCAAAGTTTAAAGTCTCTTCTGAGATTCATGCAATCTCTTAACTGTAATCCCCTATAAAATCAAAATAAAAAATATTTCAACATATAATGGCACAGGATATACATTATCATTCCAAAATGTAGGAAATGGAGCATAAGGAAGAAATACTGGACCAAAGCAGGACCAAAAACAAGCTGGGAAAACTCCAGACTCTGCATCTCTATGTCTAATGTCAAAACACTCCAGATCTCCAGCTTCTTTCAGCTTTGCTGACTGCAACACACTTCTCTCTCTTAGGCTGGTTCCACTTTCTGTTAGTAGCTTTCCTCATCAGGTATCCCACAGCTCTGGTATCTCTAACATCTTGAGGTCTCCAAGCCAATCCAGGCTTCACCTTCACAGCTTCACAAAATTGTCTCTCTGTGCCTCCATTCAGGGATACCCCTGACACATGCCTGGGCTCAGTGGCTTTCCTTAGTTGCAGAGGGAAATTCCATAACCCCTTTCTTGTATCCTTGACTCTAAAGCCTGAACCACATGGCTGAAGGTACTAAATTTCCGTTGCTTGCTGGGGCTGGAACACAGTCTCCTTGTTCAATTACATCTTCACCAGCTTTTGTTTTCCATGATTTCCTTCATTGCCTAAGCTTGGCTGTCCTTGAATTTGCTCTGTAGACAAGACTGGCCTTGAACTCAGAGATATGCATGCCTCTGTCTCCTGAGTACTGGGATTAAAGGCATGTACCACCACCCCTAGACCCAAGCTGTTCTGTAATTCCTTTTCACAAGTTGGAAGCTTAGCCAGGTAAGATCTTGCCATGAGGTCTCCACTCCCTTTATTCCATGTCTTAATCTGTTTTTCTCCTTAAACACAGGATTTAGCTCCATCCCACTTTCTGGTGTCCCCTTCTCCTCAAATTGTACATTTTGTATTTTTCCTTGCTCAGCTTTTTCCATTTCATTATAGATCTTCATTAAGAGTGAACACTAATAACCATACAACAGAGTCAATCCTAGGCTGTTTTGAGATTTCCTCTGCCAATGGAATTAATCCAAAAGCTTCACTTTAGCCTCAGGTAGACTTTTCAGACAAGAGCAAAAAGCAGCCACATTCTCCACCCAAATATCACAAGACTGCTCACTAGGCCACGTACTAACATTCTTCTCCTTTGGAGCCCCTTGATCCAGGCCCCCACAGTTCACCCTCAGCACCAATGTCTTCCATGATCCAACTAACAAAGCCCAGTAAGTCTTTAATGCATTCAACTGCATTTCTAATCCAAAATACCAAAGTCCACATTCCTCCAAATAAAAACATGGTCAGACCTATCACAGCAATACTAATTTCTGTCTTAGTCAGGGTTTTCTATTGCTGTTTAGAGACACCAAGACCATGGCAACTTTTATAAAAGAAAACATTTAATTGGGGCTGGCTTGCAGTTTCAGAGGTTGGGTCTATTATTGGCATGATGAAAAGCATGGCAGCATGCAGGCAGACACGGTGCTGGAGAAGGAGCTGAGAGTTCTACATCTTGATCCACAGGCAACAGGAAGTGAACTGAATTTCACACTGGGCATAGCTTGAGCATATGAAACTTCAAAGCCCACCCCCACAGTGATGCACTTCATCCAACAAGGCCATACTCCCTAATAGTTCCATTCCTTACCTCCAAGCACACAAACACATGAGTCTATGTGGGGGGCATACCTATTCAAACCACCACACCCTATTTTCTTCAAGAACAGCCAGTGCTCTCAACCACTAGCAGTCTCTCCAGCCCCTGTTTTTGTCTTCCTTCCCATACTTTAAAAATGTTTCACTGTATCTGTCTCAGAACCCAGCTGCTATAGCTGGAAGCTGATGGGAAAAATCTGATGCCTGCTGTGAGACCCAGAGACAGAGACAGGGGCACACTGAACACGCATAATAGGAGGAACTGCTATTGAGCTCCCCATTGATAAGTTATACTAGCAAGGTGGTGCATATCTGTAATACAAGCATACAAGAGGCTTGAAGTAGGGAGATCAAGTGTTCAAGGCCAGCCCAGGTTACATAGAGAGACCCAGTCTCAAAACAAAGAAACAAACAAACCGGATTTGTGGACATACTCATAAAGGAATTATGGAAATGTCTACCATCTTTTATTTATTTATTTAGTCTTGATGTCCTTTACTTTGTTCTGCTTTGAAACAGGATCTTATGTAACCCAGGCTGACCTGGAATTCATTATGTAGCCAAGGATGATCTTAAATCCTGATGATCCTCATGCCTGCACCTCCCAAGAGTGTGGGTGACAGGTGTGCACCTTCACACTCAACTATCAAAAATTTTTATGTATCATTTAACAGATTCTAAGATACACAAAATATAGAGTAAGTTACTAAAGGGAGCATTAACAAGTTCCTCATCACAGAATATTTTTACAGTGACTCAGAGTAAATGATAGAACAACCAAGACAGAAATCAGTATGATTCAAACAGTGTAATCAGCACACTTTGCTTCCTTGGCATCTGTGAAACGGGGCATCCTTTGTCTATAGAACATATAATCTCTCTCTCTCACACACACACACCTGCCAAGATGGCTGACACTGCCGAATGTGACCAGCTCAAGTGTCAATTATACAAAGAGCAGGAATTTTAGAGAGGGCTTAAAATGTATACCAATTTAGAAAGCAGTCTAGCAGATTCTCTGTTTTTAAGTGTGTGTGTGTGTGTGTGTGTGTGTGTGTGTGCACGTTTGTGTGTGTTTCTGTGTGTGACACTGTGGATGCATGTGTACCACAGCACATATGTGGAGGTCGGAGGACAACCTTGAATGTTGGTCCTTGTCTTCCACCTTGAGACAGTCTTGTTTTCTGCTATATTCAGCAGGCCAGCTTCTGGGAATTCTCCTATCTCCACCTCCCATCTCACCATGGGAGTGCTGGAATTACAGATATGGGCACTATTATGTCTGGATTTCCTGTGGGTGCTGGGGATCCAAGCTCAAACCCTGAGTGATTGCATAGCAAGTGATTTACCCACCAAGCCATCTTCCCAGCCCGCTGGCAGATGCTTACACATGTGTCTGCTTGATGGCCAGCAGTTCCACCCCTGGTTGTTTATCTAAGATCCATGGGAAGAAATTAAGAACAGAAGCCTTGATTAGGAATGGGGAAGGCACTCAGTAGAGTACTTACCCAGCATGCATGGAGCCCTGGGCTCCATCCACAGCACTGCATAAACTGGGTGTGGTGGTGGATACCTGCAATTCCTCCACTTGGGAGGTGGAGGCAGGAGACTCAGAAGTTCAAGGCAGTTCTCAGTTACTTGGCCTAGTTTAAGGCCAGTCTGGGCTACATGAGACCTTGTTGTCCCTACCCCTCCCATACAAACTTTTTGCTTAGGAATCAGGTTGAAAATAAAGCAAGTGTTTACCAGTTAGTGAATGACATGGTGACTTGGAGGTGAAATGGGTGGCACTCAGTGTTTAAAAGAAACAGAACTGCTGATATAAGCAACGATATGGTTATGGTTATGTCTGAAAAAACCCTTGTACCAGGAAGCCACACACAGGCCGTTATATACTGTACGGATCCATTTACATGGGGTTCTAGGACCCGCACAACTAGCCAGAGGCGCCTAGGTGTGAGGATGGGTGCTGGGATGAAAGGGGAAGCAAGTGTGCAGCTTGGTTTTAACTTCAGTTTGGTCCATCTTGGCCAGCCAGTAGGAGGTGTCGGATCCCTGGAGCTAGAGTTACAGACAGTCCTGAGCAGCCTGATATGGGTGCTGAGAGCCCAACTTGGGTCCTGCAAGAGCCGTACATGGTTTTCACTACTGAGCTAAAAAGAGAAAGCCAGAAAGAGTCTTAAGGCACAATTATGTAAATAAGTTTGCCTGTGTGCATGTCTACAGGGAATTTCTTGATTGCTAACAGACATAGGAGGACCCAGCACACTGTAGGAGGCACTATTCCTTAGGCAGGGGGTCCTGAACCAAACTGTCAAAGAAAGGAGTAATCTGGCTGAGAGCAAGCAAGGGTGCATGTTTTCTGTGTTTGTTCTTGAGTTCCTGCCTTGACTTCCCCAAAATGAAGGACCGTGACTTTGAATTGCCAGCCAAATCAACCCTCTCCTACCTTAAGTTGCTTTTTGTCAGGGTATTTTATCACAGCAACAGAAGGCATCAAAACATGCTGGGAAGAGGCACAGGAGAACATGCAGAGTTGGTGAAAATTTACAGGAGTTGGTATAACTTTACAGTAGTGAGAGTTTCACAGACGCAGGCATTTGCCAAGTCTCATTACATTATTCATTTGAAATCTGAGCACTATACCATGGATTCCTCAATGAAAAATTATCCCTCAATTAAGGAAACCACACACAGTATTTACAGAAATGAACCAGATACCAAGAGGCTCCACGAAGCGAACCTCAGCAAAACCAACTTTATAATACACACAGCACTTTGTCTGGCCTCAAAGTAATTGCATCAGAAATCATGACAAAGTGGCAATCAGAAAATCACCACATGTTCATGACTGGGGAAAAAAACACAGCTCAGATGGGACACACAATGGAAGTCAGAAATGATTTTCAAGTGAATAGTTAAGAAAGGTGTGTTTACTTTAGATGCCTGCCGCCTGTTTAGAGAGAAATGCATAGCCATCTTCACACAGTTAGAGAAGGAAAAAAGGTGAGAAATCATTACTAAGTCAATCATCTTTAGAAGAACAACAGCAAATAAATCTCTTTTAAAAAGATGAAAAAGGAAAGAAATATTGAAGAGTCTGGAGAGATGGCTAAATGGTTAAGAGCACTGACTGCTTTACAGAGGTCCTGGGTTCAATTCCCAGCACCCACGTGGTGGCTCACAACTGCCTATCACCCCACTCCAGGGGATCTGACGCCCTCTTCTGATCTCTGTGGGTATCTACACTCATGTACAAGCACATGTGTACCAAAGTAAGCATATTAAACATAGTTAAACATAAAATAAATCTTTAAGAACAATTTCAGCCACAAAATTTAACGTATTTTATAATTAGATTGTCCTGGAGTATCCAGAATGGGTAACTCCACAGAAACATGCCCGAGCTGGAAGGAGGGGAGAGTGGGGGATAACCACGCATAGTGTGAGGTTTCCAGATTTAATTATGACGATGGCAGCTGGTGCCTTGAGGCTCATGTGTGAAGGTGTGCATGTGCGTCAAGTGTCTCTTGAGACAGAGTCTCTTGCTGAACCTGGAGCTAGGCTGTCATCCAGTGAACCCCAGAGATCCTCCTGTCTTTGTCCCCAACAGTTCTGGGGTTACAGGCAACCACCACTAGCTTTTTACATGGGTGCTGGGGATTCAAACTCAGGACCTCATGCTTACATTACAAGTGCTCTTCCCCACTGAACCTCATGTAATGGAGGTTTGGCACATCTTGCCCTGAAGAGAAGATACATGGTCTGTTCATTCCCATAGGACAACGACAGACCCCAGTGAGTTGGTCGATGTTCAACCCTAAGGATCAGGATGAAGCCCAGGTTGGGGAGGGAAAGCCAATGTGTCTCTATTAATATTGTAAGGGTCAGTGGACCCTTGTGTCATGTAGTGATTTCCTCTGAATCGAGCTGCTCCCTCCTGGAGGGAGGAGATGGCGCTCATGAGACTCAGGAAGTAGATACAACTTACAAGTCTTGAAAAGTTCTTGCAACTTACAAGGTTCACAAGAACGCTCCCCCAAGTTATACAAGCAGTGACGATTCAGGGATAATCTTTTGTGAGTTGCCACCCCTGATACAGACTAAGCCACCAAGATATAGCTGCTGTCCTTCTTGGTCACCTTATCTCTAGCTGTTGTCTATAGCATAGCCTCTTTTCTGGAGTAGATGGAGGCTCATCGTTAGGAACCATGAGTTCTTACACATACCTTGACTTGTTACAATCATCTGTATTAGAAGCAAGACTATGTAAAAGGACAGCCTTACCCTGTGTGTGGTCCTCCAGAAGGTGGGGCCTTCAGAGGAGTCAGCTGGAACTGCCAGACTGGCTTTGACTTCCCAGTGCCTCGGCCTTCTCCTCAGGGGCTCATCGTCCGGTGTAAGCCCTTTCCTGTCAGTACGAGTGTTGCCGGTCATTTCCTTCGAGCCCCGACATCTGCTCACATCCAACTGACACTTGCCACAGTAGCAACGACAGTCCCAGGGCCTGCCTCCAGAGGCTCTTATCTCCGAAGCCAATCTAGCCACAAATTCGGATTCTGGAGTGTAGGCCTCTCATGCCCCAGATCAGACTGTGCGCCCCAAGCTCTGAGCATCAGCGTATCCTGTGGGCCCCAGAACCTTCACTTCCATTCTGATGCCCCACATTGAGGCAGGCCCCACTTGCAGACCAGGGCCAGCTACCTCCTGTTGGTATAAATAAAAATTTTGAAAGCCAGCCATGCCACTGGAGGCAGGAGGATCAGAAGTTCAAGGCCAAGTTGGAGGTCAGTCTAGACTACATGAAACAAACACAAAAATCACAATTGAACTTTGAGGCTGGGCATGGTTCACATGACTGCAGTCCTGGCGACTAGGAGGTTAAGGCAAAAGGATCAAGAATTTAAGGCCTCTCTTGTGAGGAAAGAGGTGGGGAGGGAGGGAGGAAGAACCGGAAAGCCAAGCACAGCAGAGCATGCTATGATCCCAGCATGTGGGAAGTGGAGGCAGGAAGATCATATATTCAAGGTCATCATTAGCTATGAGTGATTTTGAGGCTAGCCTGGGCTACATGAGACCCAGGACGGAAAGAAGGAAGGAAGCAGGGAGGGAAAGAGAGAAAGAGAAAGCCAGTGAGTCACCTGTCCCCCTAAATCCACCCTGGAGGAGCTGTTTTTGTGCTAGGACAGCAGGGGTGAATAATTGTAGCAGGAACTGTCTAGCCCACAAAACCTAAAATCATTACTTTCTGGACCGTAACTAAATGTTCGCCAAGCTTTGGATCCCACAGTCCTGATGATCTCAACCCAGACCCCGGAGGCCCAGAGCAGGCGAGACCAGGATGGGTGACTTCAGGTTCAGACCTCAGCTGTGCTCACCATTTCACCGTCGGCATCAGACCACAGGCTCCACGAGGGACCCCAACACATTCAGACAGGTGGATACACAGACCTGTGCAGACAAGATAGAATCCCTAGAGATGGAGGGAGGGAGAGGGAGGGGAAAGAGGAAGACAGAGAGAGGGAAGAGTAAGAAGAAGGGATGAAGAGGTGGGGGAGGAAGGAGGAGGGGAGGAGGAGAGAAAGAAGAAGAAGAAAGGAGGAGAAAAATAATTTTGTCTACCTGAGAAGGATACACCCAGGCAGGTGCCTTGATGGGGCCACAAACTGGAGGACACAGCCCGACTGTGTCGCGATGACCCGTATTAGAAAACGTGAACTCATTTCCACTTGTTCCAAATCTATCTCAAGCATCTATTGTGTAAGCAGCAGGGTTCTGGGGGCTTTGGATAAGCCAGTGGGAAACAACGAGGCTCGTCTTTATCACGGTGAGAGACTCCATAGCAGGAAACAAGTGTAACGAAGTTAACTGTCTCATAAACTAGATGTGTAATGAGATGTCACTGGTTACTGTCAATCCCCTGCACGAAGTTCAAGAGCAAGGGAGGTCAGGAGTGAGGGGAAATCTTGGTGTCCAAAAAAGACAAATGTCCCATAAACCGACTTAAATTGGTCCATCCAGACAACAAAATCCTACTCCACACAAAAGGGAATGAGCAGCCAGTGTAGTGGCACACACCTATAATCCCAGAACTCCAGAGTCTCAAGGCAGGAGAATCAGGAATTCAAGGCTATCTTCAGCTACATAGCAAGTCGGAGACCACCAGCCTAGGCTATACAAGACCTTGTCTTGGGAAACAAACAGAATTCAACAAAGCTGGATGTGATGGGCAGGTCTAAAATCCCAGAACTTGGGAGACTGAGGAAGGAGGATCTCAAGTTTAAGGTCAGCTCGCATTATAGAGTGAGAGCCTGTCTCTAAACAAAATCAGATAAAAACTGCCTTTAGGGCCAAAAACCCAAACCAGGAGCTTCTGGGAACTTAACTGATCTGAAAGGAGGCATAGGAGAATTTGGGGGATGATGGGAAATTCTGGAATGTGGTGGCGGCAGTGGTTGTAAGGCTGGGGAGATGGCTCGGTCAGTAGAGGATGTGGTGGCCTCCTCTAAGTCCAGCTCAGAAGTGGAGACAGGGCAAGCTGGCTAGCGGGAGCAGCCCCATGGGAGATCTCCAGGTGGGAGGGACCCTGCCTCAATAGCAGGAGGAAGAGCAACTGAAAACGATTCTCAACATCAGCCTTGAGCCTATATCCATACCCACACATGCGTGCACACACACACACACACACACACACACACACACACACACACACAGAACACCTGAGGTCATTCTGTGGTCTCCATGTGTACCACACCCAAGACTATACATGCCAAGTTTTGCAGGCCTGGAAAGCCTCCCCAAAAGTGAATTTTACTTTGTGTAACTTATTTAATTTTTTTTTAAAAAAAAAGTTTATTTTTTTTTAATTACGTGTGTGAACATGGACTTGTGAACTTGAATTTGTGAATGTGAGTGCTGGTGTGCACCAACACCAGAGAAAGAACTGGATCCCGGAGCTGGGTTACAGGCAGGTGTGAACTCCCGGTGTGAGTGCTGGGAGCCAAACTCGGGTCCTTTATAAGAGCACCAAGGGCCGGAACTGCTGAACCACAGCTCCAGTCCACTGTGCCCAGCCACGGCTCCGGTCCACTGCGCCCAGCCACGGCTCCAGTCCACTGTGCCCAGCCACAGCTCCAGTCCACTGCGCCCAGCCACGGCTCCAGTCCACTGCGCCCAGCCACGGCTCCAGTCCACTGCGCCCAGCCACGGCTCCAGTCCACTGCGCCCAGCCACGGCTCCAGTCCACTGCGCCCAGCCACGGCTCCAGTCCACTGTGCCCAGCCACGGCTCCAGTCCACTGTGCCCAGCCACGGCTCCGGTCCACTGTGCCCAGCGTCCCGCCTGGGCCATGGGGGTCAGACCAGGTCTTCATGCTTACACATGACTACCTTTTTGACTGGGCCATCTCCCCAGCCCCTCGGTGAGGTTTTCACGTCACAGGTCCTCGCTGTGTGGCCCCAGACAAGTTCATCTGTCTCTCTGTGCTTCTGTTTTCCACTCAGTGAGATGGGAGTATTATTAAGACCTGTCAGATGTGATTGTTATTAAAAGGTGTCAGCGATGATCAAATGCTCAGAGTAACATCCAGGCAGAGGCAGAGCCCTAGTGCACCGGCCACACACACCATGGTTCACGTCTGTCATTAACTCACCCTGAGGCTTCTTTGTGACTGCATCTCTGGTCCCAGGTCAGACCCTCTCCCAATCTGTCTTGTCTCTGGCTTTCACTGCCCCCTAGCTCCCCTAGCTCCCTGTCTCCCTTTCTGTCCCCCTGCCTCTCCTCATCAGAGGTGTGACTCTCTTTGTCTGCCTCCCTGAGGCACGGTGGAGACAGTCTCAGACAGTGCCAATGGTCCCAACTTGGAGGGAGATGCTGGCATCTAGTGGTCAGACCCAGAACTGCTCCCAAACACTCTACAGTGTCCTGGGCAGGGGCCTGGTGAGAGCTGACCGTGGATGGGGGCTGAGAAGACCACGGAGAAGCCCTTTAAATGGTGCCTTCAGGGTCACAACGGGAAATGTGGGGTGGATGTCGTTCTTGCAGCTGGTCCTGACTGGAGGCTCCTAGGAGGTGTGGAAGGACAGAGGGACCCAGAGGGACCAGGTCAGTACAGAAATCATGGCAGAAACCTTTGGAGTCTGGCTCCAAGGATGCCATTCAAAGGATAAATGCTCCCTCCCTCTGCCCCTCTGTCCCTCTCCGTCCCTCCCTTTCTCTCTCCTCCCTCTCTCCTGTCTCTTCCTGTCCTCTTCCCTTATCTCCCCATATTTTGTGTCTCTCTGTCTCTATCCCTCTTTCCATCTCTGTCTGCCTCTCCCCACCTCTCCTTGTCTCTGGATCTCTTTTCTCTGCATCTCCTGTCTCCCATCTTGCTGCGGGCCGCAGAAATATATCGTAAGAACTCAGCTGGTTATGGCAAAGTCACTACCTGGAGGGATCAGGGAATTCCTCCAGAGGAAGCCAAATCCCAAGGAGTTTTTGGTGTTACTTGGCTTGTTATATATCAGCTGTCTTCTGTTATGAAAATCATGTGTGCCTTCATAGTTTTCCCTATTGACTTTCCCCTAAGAAGGACTAACAGTGTAGACTGATCACTCTCTGGACATACACATTCCAGGAATTTGGAGAACAGCCTCAGGAAAGGCTTTCTCTGGAACCAGTTATCTCCCTTAGCCACTCTCAAGGACTACAGGAAACACCACCCAGATGGACGCCCAACTGCCAAAGACTAACAATGATAACAGCCCACCTGAAAGTCTCCTGACTTAAATTCCACAAGGAGACACCACCCAGGGGGGCGCCCAACTTCCAAGGACTAACAAGTGATAGCAGCCCACGTACAAGTCTCCTGACTTACAGTAAATTCACAAGAGGACGCCGCCTAGGCCAGGTAGACACTAAGTAATAGTTTTACACAATTTAGCTTAGGCCCTCCTTTCTTACAGCCTTACTAACTTTATAGACCTCTAGCTACTTACCTAACCACTTCTAGGAATATTTAGATAAACTTCTGTGCTAACAGCTATGCTCAGCCAGAACTCCCAGTTCAAGCCTCGCTGTAATTATCATTATTGGTAGCATCTGGCCAGGTCCATCACCGGATGGAGGAAAGTACCTTATCAGAGATACCTCTGTACTCTCTAAGAACAGATTTAAGCATCCAGGCTACCTGTTTGAGAAGGCCTGGCGGATGTGCCAATTAAGCCTTACTTCCTCCTTTCCCAAACCTTACCTCCAGTTCCAGATCTCCCTTTAACTATCACCAGAGACGTCTAGCTGTACACAGGTTGCCTAGAGACTGAGCACACTTTCCCCCACCCTGCAGAAAAAACGGCAGACAGCTTGGACAGATAGGAGCCACAGGAAAAAAGAAGACAGTTTTATTTTCTCCCATTGACCTAGCAACTTATAGATTTTTAACATCCCTTACCAAACACATTTAAGGTTATAGTTGTGCACGTAAGACCCCTCTTCTTAGACATTACCCATATTTAGCCTTTAGTTGATTCATTAGTCACTTCCCCTTTGGGTCACAAATGGCAATTAACAACTAGTGCCCTTCTTTGTAATTCTTATCAACCCTCCATTTGATCCTGATAGTGGACAATCACTGCCTGAGGAAGTTCAGGCTGAGTGTCCTGGGTGGAGGGGAGGATTGTGATTTTGGGGAGATATATAACTGTAAAGCAGAGGACAGAGAAGGAGGAGGGAAGAGAATGGAAGAACGAGATGGGTAAGAACTTGAGAGGAACGAGCTGAGATGGGGAAGAACTAGATTGAAGAGCAAAAAGAGAGGACTAGAGGAACGAGATGGAAGATGAGGAAGAGCCAGATGGGGAAGAACAAGATGAGGAAGAGCCAGATGCGAGAGAAGGAGATGGGAGAGAAGCTGATGGGGGAAAGAACTAGATAGATGAGAACCTAGAAGGGACAGAACTAGATGAAGGAATTAAGATAGAACCTAGAGGGGACAGTAGATAAATACAGAGAGAAATCAGGCAAGAAAGGAGCTAGACATGAGAACAGAACTGAAGCTGTGTATAAAGGATGTTATGCCAGAGGAATTAAAGCAAGTGGACTATAGAACTCGGTGTGCTGAGATTATATTTCCTGATAATAGTCCTCGCCGTCAGTAGTTCTCTCTCCTGAGCCCCTGGGATGTATAATATTGAGGCTGGTCCCTCCAATATTATACAAGACCATCTCCCTTGTGTGTGTGTGTGTGTGTGTGTGTGTGTGTGTGTGTGTGTGTGTGTGTATGTGTGTATGTCTGTGCCTGTCTGTCTGTGTGTGTCTGTGTCTGTCCATGTGTGTATCTGTGTGTCTGTGTATGTCTGTGTGTATGTCTGTGTGTGTATGTCTGTGTCTGTGTGTGTATGTATGTATGTGTGTTTGTGTGTGTGTGTCTATGTGTCTGTGTGTGTCTATGTCTGTGTGTATCTGTCTCTATGTGTGTCTGTCTGTGTGTGTGCCCCCACCCAGAAGAGAAAGTCACACACACACACACACACACACACCCAGAATTTGAGTTACTGGTGGTTGTGAACCACCTAATGCGGCTGGACACTGACCTTGGTTCCTCTGGAAGACCAGCAAGTGCTCACCACGCCATTTCTCCAGCTCATCTTTCTCCTTCTAAGGACACTTACTATCCCCTCAAAGGTCCCCATTTGCACAGACTTAGGTTACCCTCCTCTTCTTCCAAAGAATACAGTTTCAAAATCTGCCCTGTGGGCTGAGGCTTCTGTGTCTGGGCTGGGTAACAGGTCAATGCACCTAGCTTTGAGTGGTGTGTGTACTGAAATGTGTGCCATACCCTCCTCATGAGGCCCTGGGGAAGCTGAGTGAGCCAGCTACAAAACAGGCTCTATCTGGCCATTGGCGTCACCACCCCGCACCTGCAGAACCAGCTCACTCCAGGCTGGAGGACAAACGGTGAGCTCAAGTGTGTTTGTCTCAGGGTCCACTGCTGCCAAGCCAATGTTTCTGACACTGTGTCCCTTGTCACGTGGAGTCCCTCCAACATCCCACAGTGTCTAGTTGTTTCAGGGTTGCCTGTGGAATTCACAGGCAACTGACCACTGAAGAGTGCCCTGGGCAACTTACAGCCAGCTACACCACTGAAGAGTCTGAGCTCCCAGTCGACATTTTACCTCTTCTATAGCTTCATGGAGGCTCAGAGGAGGCTCCAGTGAGTATTAAAGAGTTGTTAGGGGCGTAGCCTGGACTATGACAGCTCTAACAAGCTAAACTTGGCGGCTCACCCTCCGAGATCTATTAAAGAGACACAGAATAGAGAAAAGCAGAGGGGATGTTTGTTCAGTGTGCCACATTAGGAAGCAAAGCAAAGAGGTCCAGTGACATCTCTGCGCCTAAGTTCACCTTCAGGTTCCTGAGCCAAAGGTTTGACTTTCAACAAAAGGCAAGAGGCAAGCATAGCGGAGCGGCGGGGTCGAGGTGTGGTGCCTCCCATCGTCCTCAGCTGCAGTCTGTCCTTTCAGGCGCTCTGACAAGCTCAGAACTGTCAGAAATCTCTTTCCAGGAGAACCTCCCCCCTCCACAACCTAGTACTTCAACCTTGGCTTCTCCCAGCATGCAACTCCCAGGGAGACTCCAAGTTCTTCCAGTCTTTTATCCCCATAGTCTGATAGCCAGGGCACAAGTGTCTCTCTCCTGGCACATTCTACAAGAGACCGTTAGTGGTTCTCTCTTCCAAGAGTCTCCTCTAGGTGAGCACAGCCACTCTGATCTAAGATCGATATGCCCAAGTCCAACCTGAAGAAAAGAACTACACATTGCTGGGCCTGGTGCCGAGCAGAGCGCATTCCTGAACTCCCACCCTCCTGGTCTCCCTCCCGTGCCAGCCTTGCCCCACCCTGCAGGGGAGCTGCCAGCAAAGACCGGGCCAGCACACTGGCATCAGTGAACGTTCCAAGATGAGCAGGGCAGGAATTCAGAAAGGCCTGTCCGTGCCTGCCTCTGGGCGTACAGTTTACCACTGGTCTCCTTGACGCTCCTCCATGACAGTCCTGGGTTGATTTGTCCTGCAGTCTCACAGGGGCTGGAGATCACCCCAGACTCTTCACCTCTTGGAGCTGCCGTGTCTCAAGACTTGCTGTAGGTCCCTCTACCCTCTGTCTGTCTGTTGTCTGAACACTGCCTGACAACGCTCACCCTACCGTTGTGGGCTCCTCCTGCCTCCATCTGTGCGGGGAGGAGTGTCTGTGTGTGTGTGAGGGGGGTCTGTGTGTGAGTGAGGGGGGTCTGTGTGTGTGTGAGTGAGGGGGTCTGTGTGTGTGTGAGTGAGGGGGTCTGTGTGTGAGTGAGGGGGTCTGTGTGTGAGTGAGTGAGGGGGGTCTGTGTGTGTGTGAGTGAGGGGGTCTGTGTGTGTGTGAGTGAGGGGGGTCTGTGTGTGAGTGAGGGGGGTCTGTGTGTGAGTGAGGGGGGTCTGTGTGTGAGTGAGGGGGTCTGTGTGTGAGTGAGGGGGGTCTGTGTGTGTGTGTGAGTGAGGGAGGTCTGTGTGTGAGTGAGGGGGGTCTGTGTGTGAGTGAGGGGGTCTGTGTGTGTGAGTGAGTGAGGGGGGTCTGTGTGTGAGTGAGTGAGGGGGGTCTGTGTGTGAGTGAGTGAGGGGTCTGTGTGTGAGTGAGGGGGGTCTGTGTGTGTGAGTGAGGGGGTCTGTGTGTGAGTGAGTGAGGGGGTCTGTGTGTGAGTGAGTGAGGGGGTCTGTGTGTGAGTGAGTGAGGGGGTCTGTGTGTGTGTGAGTGAGGGGGTCTGTGTGTGAGTGAGTGAGGGGGTCTGTGTGTGTGTGAGTGAGGAGGTCTGTGTGTGAGTGAGTGAGGGGGTCTGTGTGTGTGTGAGTGAGGGGGTCTGTGTGTGAGTGGGGTCTGTGTGTGAGTGGGGGTCTGTGTGTGAGTGAGTGAGGGGTCTGTGTGTGAGTGAGTGAGGGGGTCTGTGTGTGTGTGAGTGAGGGGGTCTGTGTGTGTGAGTGAGTGAGGAGGGTCTGTGTGTGTGTGAGTGAGGGGGGTCTGTGTATGAGTGAGGGGGTCTGTGTGTGAGTGAGTGAGGGGTCTGTGTGTGAGTGAGTGAGGGGGTCTGTGTGTGTGTGAGTGAGGGGGTCTGTGTGTGTGAGTGAGTGAGGGGGTCTGTGTGTGTGTGAGTGAGGGGGGTCTGTGTGTGTGTGAGTGAGGGGGTCTGTGTGTGAGTGAGGGGGTCTGTGTGTGTGAGTGAGGGGGGTCTGTGTGTGTGTGTGAGTGAGGGGTCTGTGTGTGGTGAGTGAGGGGGTCTGTGTGTGAGTGAGGAGGGGTCTGTGTGTGAGTGAGTGAGGGGGTCTGTGTGTGAGTGAGTGAGGGGGGTCTGTGTGTGAGTGAGTGAGGGGGGTCTGTGTGTGAGTGAGTGAGGGGGTCTGTGTGTGAGTGAGGGGGTCTGTGTGTGTGTGTGAGTGAGGGGGGTCTGTGTGTGAGTGAGGGGGGTCTGTGTGTGAGTGAGTGAGGGGGGTCTGTGTGTGAGTGAGGGGGGTCTGTGTGTGGTGAGGGGGGTGTGTGTGTGAGTGAGGGGGTCTGTGTGTGAGTGAGGGGGTCTGTGTGTGTGGTGAGGGGGGTCTGTGTGTGTGTGAGTGAGGGGGTCTGTGTGTGAGTGAGGGGATCTGTGTGTGTGTGAGTGAGGGGGTCTGTGTGTGAGTGAGGGGGTCTGTGTGTGAGTGAGTGAGGGGGTCTGTGTGTGAGTGAGTGAGGGGGTCTGTGTGTGTGTGAGTGAGGGGGGTCTGTGTGTGAGGGGTGGTCTGTGTGTGAGTGAGTGAGGGGGGTCTGTGTGTGAGTGAGTGAGGGGGGTCTGTGTGTGAGTGAGTGAGGGGGGTCTGTGTGTGAGTGAGGGGGTCTGTGTGTGAGTGAGGGGATCTGTGTGTGTGTGTGAGGGGGTTTGTGTGTGAGTGAGGGGGTCTGTGTGTGTGAGTGAGGGGGGTCTGTGTGTGTGTGAGTGAGGGGGTCTGTGTGTGAGTGAGGGGGTCTGTGTGTGTGTGAGTGAGGGGGTCTGTGTGTGTGAGTGAGGGGGTCTGTGTGTGTGTGAGTGAGGGGGGTCTGTGTGTGAGTGGGGGGTCTGTGTGTGTGTGAGTGAGGGGGGTCTGTGTGTGAGTGAGGGGGTCTGTGTGTGTGTGTGAGTGAGGGGGGTCTGTGTGTGAGTGAGTGAGGGGGGTCTGTGTGTGTGTGAGTGAGGGGGTCTGTGTGTGAGTGAGTGAGGGGGGTCTGTGTGTGTGTGAGTGAGGGGGGTCTGTGTGTGAGTGAGTGAGGGGGGTCTGTGTGTGTGTGAGTGAGGGGGGTCTGTGTGTGTGTGAGTGAGGGGGGGGCGGTGTGTGTGAGTGAGGGGGGTCTGTGTGTGAGTGAGGGGGTCTGTGTGTGTGTGAGTGAGGGGGGTCTGTGTGTGTGAGTGAGTGAGGGGGGTCTGTGTGTGTGTGAGTGAGGGGGGTCTGTGTGTGAGTGGGAGGTCTGTGTGTGAGTGGGGGGTCTGTGTGTAAATGAGGGGGGAGTTGTTCTTCTCTCCCACCACCCTGTTCTTTCTTCAACAGCACTCTTCTTCCCCCAGGCACAGGAGTCAAAGACCTCATCCTTCTTTCCCAGACCCTATCCCTCCTCAGACCCAGGAAGGCCCCAGCCCTTCTCTAGTAGACTCACATGTCACTGAAGAACGGATTTACTTACCCTGTGCTTCCATTGTCTTAATCTGTGAAATGGGTTTGTTTTCAATATGAAACAAGGAGAGGCCTTAATTATATAATAATTCCTCAATGGAAAGTAGTTATTTCAAATAAAAGCATATCAGTTATTCAAAATGCATATGGATATATACAATTGTAGAGATAATGTCTAAAATAATATTTTTAAATCGCACATATTCACACAACTAGATAAAGACAGTCAAGGGTTATACCTTTATCCACCCATAAAGCCTGTAAGAAGAAATTTGGACTCATGGACCCAAACTCTAGAGGTTCAGCATTCATAGATTGATGCAGTGGACCACATTCCAGGCAAACCTCAGACACAGAGCTGCAAGGCCAAAGTTGTTGAGGACATGGCAAGGAGTCAGGATAGGAAATATGTTTGTCTCCTAGATCTGCCAGAAAGCCAGGTACCTGAGGCTGAAGGTTACTCACCATATGGGGACATGGATTACATTTGAGGGGAGATGATGAACACAGAGAGGGAGTGAACAAGAGAGGGAAAGATGCACGCACACACACACACATACACACACACAGAGAGAGAGAGAGAGAGAGAGAGAGAGAGAGAGAGAGAGAGAGAGAGAGAGAGAGTTCATCATGCAGAAATGCCAAACGGGGCTTGCAGAATCAAAGGGTCACGATCCTTTCCCTTGTGATAGATTGATTTGTCTCCTCAAGAAGAAAGACACACACACACACACACACACACACACACACACACACACACACACACGTTCCTTAACGATAAGGCAAATCTTCACACCCTCTCATCATTGAGCCCCAGACCCAGAGCCTGGGGGAAGTTACACAGATGTGATAGAAGAGGGACATGATGAAGGTAGGGAGCTTATCTTGTAGGGAAGAATACAAGCATGCAAGCTGAGTGACTTTAGAAAGAAATTCTGGGGCTGGAGAGATGGCTCAGAGGTTAAGAGCACTAGCTGCTCTTCCAGAGATCCTGAGTTTAATTCCCAGCAACCACATGGTGGCTCACAACCATCTGTAATGAGATCTGGTGCCCTCTTCTGGTGTGCAGGTGTACATGCAGATAGAATGCTGTATACATAATAAATAAATAAATCTAAAAAAGAAAGAGAGAGAGAGAAAGAAAGAAAGAAAGAGAGAAAGAAAGAAAGAAAGAAAGAAAGAAAGAAAGAAAGAAAGAAAGAAAGAAAGAAAGAAAGAGAGGGCGGAAGGAAGGAAGGAAGGAAGGAAGGAAGGGAGGAAGGAGGGAAGGAAGAAAGGAAGAAAGAAATTCTGCATGGTATCTTGTGTTTATATGTCTTTAGAAAAAAATAAAAAGATACCCTCTGTCTGGACTGTCTCTCAAGAATGTTGGACCAGGCAGGGTATGGTGGCACACACTTTGAGTCCCACCACTCAGGAGGCAGAGACAGGAGGATATCTGTGAAATCAAGACCAGCCTGGTCTACAGAGTAAGTTCCAGGGCCAGAGTTACATAGTGAGACCCTGCCTCAAAAAAAAGGAGGAGGAGGAGGAGAATGTTGGTCTAGTTCTCCACAAGAAGAAGAAATAGATGCTGGGTCTGTAAATTTGGCTAAAAACCAATAGTTGAAGAGATTACAAGCCATTTTGCTAATGGACACAATATCAAACTTGAAATTTGTAGATTAATGCAGCTCTCAGACCTCATCAAAGAAGTTTCTTTGTGCAGTGAATGGTGGTCAATACGCAGAGAATAAGTGTCAGTGGAGTGCCAAGTCACAAATGGGCTATCTATCATACACACACACACACACACACACACACACACACACACACGAATCAGAGATGATCACAGAAGAGGGAGTGTAAAGACTGTAAGAATCAGAGGTCAGGAAGGATCAGAGCAAAATGGTGTCTTCTGAATATAGCCGGACCGCTGCACCCACGAACTCACAACAACTATGGGTGCCTGCACAAGACCTATGCAAGATCAGGCCAGGCAACATTCTAGGATGAAGTCAGAAGAGGTTCACAAGACCCCACCCTTGAAGAACTATGGACAGTATACAGCTCTGACAGAGGAAGAGTTAGTTCTCGTTAAAGGTGTGGCCTGGTAGGTTGACTACTTACTCTGTAGTGGGTGGCCCCACACTCATGAGCACGTGAGCAGCACAAATTGGACTTGGTGGGTTATTTAAACAGAAGGAGGAGGAGGAGGAGGAGGAAGGAATTTGGAATGGGGGTGTGGATCTAGGAAGAATTGAGGGGAGAATGTGAGAGTGAATGTGTGATCAAAATATATTGTATGCATGTGTGAAATTAACAAAGAATTTATTGAATACTTTACTAATAAAAGAGGAATGTTGAGCCAGCAAGTAGGTTTATTGCTGCACGCCGCAGGAAAACTCAATTGAATTCAGCTACTATCACAAAAGCTACTACTTGGAAAAGTCAAGGACTTCTCCAAAGGTCAAGCCATGGCTTAAGAAGTCTTGGTGATATTTTGGTTTTGTATATATATTAGCTGATTCCTAAAGTGATTTTTCTTGTAATGCTATGCATGCTTCCAAGAACTCCTAACAGTGTATTTATCTAAAATGCCTATCAAGCATCCAAGGCCAAATGAAATGACACCGGTCTCCTAGGTCAGGAGGATAGCTTTATTTAATTTATGTAATTTAGGGTGAGACCCTCCTTCCTTATAGCCTTACTAATAGACTCCTAATTTCTTACCTAACCACTTCTCTCTCTCTCTCTCTCTCTCTCTCTCTCTCTCTCTCTCTCTCTCTCTCTCTCTCTCTCTCTCTTTGGAACTGAGGATCGAACCCAGGGCCTTGTGCTTGCTAGGCAAGCGCTCTACCACTGAGCTAAATCCCCAACCCCTCCTAACCACTTTTCAGGTTGTAGATTGAGCACATAAATTCCCTTCTTGATATACTAATCAATCATTAGCTCTCTATTGACCTCCTCCTTTACCACTCCCCTTTTGGGTTGTAAAAGAAAGCCTGACAGTCACTGCCTGAGGAAAATTCTTACCTGCCTTTATGACCCCATAACAATTCAAGCCTGGTGACCTTTCTCTGCCAGAGGATTGCTATTGCTTGGGTTTATAACTGGATTCCTGAGAGACTTAGAGAGAACAGAGAGAATAAGGAGATGGAGAGGAGGAGAGAGAGAGGAAAAAAAGAACAGAATTAGATGGGTAAGAACTGGAGAGAAATGGACTAGATGGGAAGAACAGCTAGAATAAGGGCTAAAAGGGAGTACTAGAGAACAAGATGGAAGGTGAGGAAGAACCAGATGGGGAAGAACAAGATGAGGAAGAAGGAGATGGAAGAGAAGCTAAGATGAGAAACAACTAGATAGGTAAGAATGAGATGAGAAGGACTTAGACGAGGCAGAACTAAGATGAGAGAATTAAGATAGAACTTAGAAGGGACAGCAGATAAATGTAGAGAGAAATCAGGCAAGAAAGGAGTTAAGTAAGAGAGCAGACTAGAAACTTGTAAAGAGAGAACTGATACAGAATAATAAGGTGTATGGACTAAGGAGTTTTGTGTACATAGATTCATTTCATCATGATTAAATTATCAGCTGGTTGTGGATTCTTCCCAAACCCTGGGAGGGAACTATAGAGGGGCCAGACCCCCTAGTTTCCGATAGTTTATAAATCATGTCTCCTCCAGAGTGGCCGTGATTAATATCCAGGATGCCAGACGAACTGTGTTCCCAGGATTGTCTTGTTTAACTTCAGGAATAATAAGTACTGTGGGTCCCTGAAGAGGAGTCCTGACTGCCATTCAAGAGAGTAAGGAACCCATTTCCATCAGGGAAGAAGTCTAGGAAGATTGGCTGGTAGCTTTCCTTTCTTGTAAGATCCAGGATTTCTGACTGTAGCTACAGTTCAGTGGGTAAAGAGCATGAGGACCTACCCATGTTTGAGTCCCAAATTTCATGTAAAAAAGAAAAAAAAAAAAAAAAAAAAAAAGGCAAAGCCAAGTGAAGTGGTGCATGCTTGTAATCCCAGCCAGCCTGTAAAGTCATGTTGAGGAGGCTGGGGAGGTAGAAACAAAGGGCTCCCTGGGGCTCACTAGCATCCAGCCTTGCCCACTCAGGGCCTGTTCTCTTGCTGTCTCTCTGACAAGACTGGTCTGCTGCATCCCTGTGTCTCAGGAGGCCCTGTATGGCCTCTCCTGAATCCTGTCACTAAGAATCTACTCACCTCCCATCCATTATATCTGCTGCTTTTCCCCTCTGCCACAGGTGCCTTACAAGCACCTACTGTCTTGGCACTGGCCAGGTTTTTTGTCAGCTTGACACAAGCTAGGGTCATCTGAAGAATGATAACCTCAATCAAGAAAATGCCTCCATCAGATTGCCTTTAAGAAAGTCCATTGGGCAGTTTCTTGGTTATTGATTTATGTGAGAGGACCCAGCTAGCTGCAGATGATGCCATGCATGGAGAGGTAGTCTTGAGGTATATAAGAAAGCAGGTTGGGGCGAGAGGAGGAGGAGGAGGAGGAGGAGGAGGAGGAGGAGGAGGAGGAGGAGGAGGAGGAGGAGGAGGAGGAGGAGGAGGAGGAGGAGGAGGAGGAGGAGGAGGAGGAGGAGGAGGAGGAGGAAGCCGGGAACCGGGGGCGGCTGGGAGTGGGGGGGGTGGACCCGCCGCGGCTACTGCTGCTGCTGCTGCGGCTGCTGCTACCACCGCCGCCGCCGCCGCCCGCCACCACTGCTCGTGGGGCTGTGGGGCTCGCGGTGTGAGGAAGGAGGAGGACACGTGAGGCCCGGGTGAGCCGGCGGCAGTGCCGCTGCGGGAGGGCCGGCGGCGGGACGGCGATGGCGGATGTCGATAAACTGAACATCGACAGCATCATCCAACGGCTGCTGGAAGTGAGGGGGTCCAAGCCAGGCAAGAATGTCCAGCTACGAGAGAACGAGATCCGAGGACTCTGCTTGAAGTCTCGGGAGATCTTCCTCAGTCAGCCTATCCTCCTAGAACTTGAAGCACCACTCAAGATATGTGGTGACATCCACGGGCAGTGCTACGATTTGCTCCGGCTGTTTGAATATGGTGGCTTCCCTCCCGAAAGCAACTATTTGTTTCTCGGGGACTATGTGGACAGAGGCAAGCAGTCACTGGAGACGATCTGCCTCTTGCTGGCCTACAAAATCAAGTATCCGGAGAACTTTTTCCTTCTCCGGGGGAACCATGAGTGTGCCAGCATCAATAGGATCTACGGCTTTTACGATGAATGCAAAAGAAGATACAACATTAAGCTGTGGAAAAAGTTCACAGACTGTTTTAACTGCTTACCGATAGCAGCCATCGTGGATGAGAAGATATTCTGCTGTCATGGAGGTTTATCACCAGATCTTCAATCTATGGAGCAGATTCGGCGAATTATGAGACCAATTGATGTACCAGATCAAGGTCTTCTTTGTGATCTTTTGTGGTCTGACCCCGATAAAGATGTCTTAGGCTGGGGTGAAAATGACAGAGGAGTGTCCTTCACATTTGGTGCAGAAGTGGTTGCAAAATTTCTCCATAACCCTCCTTTTTAAACTGTAATGTGTGCTGGTCAGCCTGCCGGGGGCTGCTGGCCTCCTCCATTTTGGTTACCGCTGGCACTTGCTGGTTATAGCAGCGAGTGAGAGGCACTTCATTCTCAAGAAAGCCTTTTTGTTTTTAACCTGTTCCTTTGCAGACAACCGGTGATGGTGTTAAGCTGTACACCTCGGCAGTTTAGCCTGTCCGAGGAGGATGTGTACAACTGATCTTTTTTTAATTTAGTACAAATCATGAATAATGTAAATGCTTCTTTTCTTTAGGAGATAAAGAAAGCCCTAGGGTGCGTGAGTCTGTACATGTAATTGTCATAACTGCATTCTGTTGATACGAACCACTGTGAACCATTTTTTAAGTTTGTTTGAAAGGGACTGCTCTTCCTGTCTTGTCATGTACAATAGTGTCGGCAGCGTCGGCCAGCCGCAGGAGTCGCCTGCCGCCCGCCCCACTGCCCAGATTGTCTGAAGCACACACACCCCACCACCCCACCCCACCCCTAATGACAATTAAAGCCATTCTTTCCATGTTTGTGACTCCTTCCTGAAGCCAAAGGTTCTGTTGGACTGTGTTAGCACACCTTGGACACAAGGTGGCCAGGGCATCGAGGCTGCGTGCACAGGCTGCCTCCTCCGTGGGGACGCAGAAGCAAGTTGTTTTTATTTTAAATAGCAGTAGTGATATAGTGCTGGGTAAGCTCTTAGTGATGGGAGTTAATGACACTTTGTACGGTTCCCAGATAGTCTTTTCATAGTTGGATCAGGCCTGAACCCGTCCGTCCATTCAGAAAGCTTCAAATTATAGAAACAACACTGTCCTATACGAGTGACCGATGGCGCTTTCTTTGGCTACATTCTTTATTCTGCGGTGACGCTGAGGCTTATAAATCAAAAGGAACTAACTTGCCATCCACCCGTTTATACAGAACTCACAGTATCTATGACTTTTTTAAACTATGACCTGTTAAAATGAATCTGTTTCCACAGATGCCCGTGTACAATGCCATGTGCTGAGAATGACTTCAGACTTATTAAATGCAAGCTTGTTAATCTGAAAAAGAAAGAAAGAAAGAAAGAAAGAAAGAAAGAAAGAAAGAAAGAAAGAAAGAAAGAAAGAAAGAAAGAAAGAAAGAAGGAAAGAAAGCAGGTTGATAGACTACTAGCAATAGTGGAGAGGGTGCCTGAACTGGCCTGCCCTGGTAATCAGATTGGTGAATACCCTAACTCATCACAGAACCTTCATCCAGTAACTGGTGGAAACAGATGCAGAGATCCACAACCAAGCACCAGGCCGAGCCCTGGGAATCCAGTCGAAGAGAGGGAAGAGGGATTATATGAGCGGGGGGTGGGGGGGGGGGGGGGGGTGGGGGGGGTGGGGGGGTGGGGGGGTGGAGTGGGGTGGGGGTGGGGTGGGGGGTGGGGGGGTGGGGGTCGGGTCAAGATCATGATGGGGAAATCTACAGAGACAACTGAACCAAGCTCATGGGAATCCACAAACTCTAGACCAACAGCTGTGGAACCTGCATGGGACCAGACTCCCTCTGCATATGGGAGACAGTTGTGTTACCTGGTCTGTTTGAGGGGCCTGTGGCAGTGGGATCAGGATTTATCCCTGGTACATGAACTGGCTTTTTTGGAGCCCATTAAGTATGGTAGGAAATTTTGCTCAGCCTAGATGCATGGGGGAGGGGCTTCGTCCTGCCTCAACTAAATATACCTGGCTTTGTTGACTCCCAATGGGAGTCCTTACACTTTTGAAGGAATGGATGGCAGGGATAGATTCAGGGGAAGGAGGAAGAAGGTATCTGTGGTTGGTATGCAGAAGAATTTTTAAAAAATTCTTAAATGAAAAAAAAAAAGGAAGAAAGAAAGCAGGTTGAGCAAGCCATTGGAAAGAAGTCTCTATGGAGCACCCTGGCAGACCCCTGTCCCACTATGAGGCCAGAGGCTAATTCTCCAAAACCTCTGAAGAGTTATTCAATTTTTTTATTATTTGTGTGTGTGATGTGGTGCGGTGCGGTGTGGTGTGTGTGTGTAAATGTGTCTGCCGTTATATGCTTCTGTGTGGGGCATGAGGACCAGGGGAGGACTGCATGTCCCTCTCTATCATTCTCCACCATACTCCTCAAGACAAGGTCTCTCAGTGAACCAGGAGCTCCCCGGTGGTGGCCAACGAGGCCCTGTGGTCCTCCTGCCTCCACCCCCAACACAGATGGGGATTTCCTGTGTGTGTGACAGTGCTCTGTGTGTTTGTTTGTTTGTTTGCTTTGGTTTTTAGAGACAGGGTTTCTCTGTGTAGCCCTGGCTATCCTGGAACTCTGTTTGTAGACCAGGCAGGTGTTGAACTCACAGAGATCCTCCTTCCTCTGCCTCTCAAATGCTGGGATTAAAGGCGTACGCCACCACCATCCAGGCAACAGTGCCTGTTTTCTAAAGGGTGCTGAGGATTGGAACTCAGATCTTCTGCTTGCATATCAAGCACATTTCCTTCCCAGCCCCAATTTCCAGCTTCTAATGCAGCTGGAACAGTTTCAGAACGCAGAACTCTCCGGCTCCCACCCTCACGTGTGCAGAATTGCCTTCCTTTGTCATAATGCTCCTCATGATAAATGCTGTTGTTCATAGACTTGCCTACCCAGCGCCCTCCAATCAGGAAATGGGAGTCTCCATGACTAAGCCCCTAGTATGTCAAAGTCGGTCTTCATGTGGAGAATTGGGGTTCACTGACCTCCCTAGGCACCTTCCACTCCCATGCTGTCTCCACAGATCACCACATCCTCTCAGGCCAAGAGCATCCTGTCAAAACAACAACAACAACAACAAAAACCAGCCCAGTGTCTTCTCCTCAGGACATCACTCAGACCCAGATTTGGGATTTGGTTGGATTTTAAATCTCATTGATGTGTCACAGAAGAGAATCAGAACAAAAGCCTGGCCACTTCCTTGATTAGCTCTCCCCAGCTGCACCCTAGCCCATTCTCTCCAATCCTCATCCTCTGTCCTCAACCAACTCAGTATCTGAAGTGGTCAGAGAAACCCAAATGCCAGCACATCCTGATGCTCAGTCAGACCCCACGCTTGTCACTGTGGGTCCCTCTCAACTAGGGCCACAGAAGAGTCCCCACCTCCACCCCTGTGCCCTGCACATATCATGCTAAGTACCAGGCACCCTGACTAGTCCTTGTTCTAGACATGCCTGAGACCCTGGGGTATCAGCACAGTCCAATAGACCTGAGAGACCTGGGAGGCCAGTGGAAATGGATGATGCCCCTAAGGCAGGCTCTTCCTGCTTTCACCCAAAAGCCATGGAGAGTCCATCACTGTGAAAACCTGGTCTTCCTCAAGCCTCTTTCCACCAGGTTCCCTTGGGTCACAGGCTGTTTATCTGACCCAGCTTCCAGGTAGCATCACATGAGCTGTCCCTAGAAAGGGGACAAGGGAGCTTGCTGGCCTGGGAAATGGGTGAGGGCTACTCACAGGAACATTATGTCATGGCAGTGGCTATATACCTCACAGTCTGGTTTCTGGGTGAGGCAGGATAAGACCCCAAACCCCAGGGCTTTGCACGTGGCTCAAGGTACTATCTCAGGAGCACCCTGTTGTAGCTAGAGTTTTCCTGCCTGGCCCACAGCCGCTCAGACCCAACCAATAAACACACAGAGACTTATATTGCTTACAAACTGTATGGCCGTGGCAGGCTTCTTGCTAACTGTTCTTATATCTTTTTTTTGTTTTGTTTTGTTTTAAAGATGTATTTATTTACTATGCACGCAGTGTTCTGCTGGAGTGTATACCTGCAGGCCAGAAGAGGGCACCAGATCTCATTACAGATGGCTGTGAGCCACCATGTGGGTGCTGGGAATTGAACTGAGGACCTCTGGAAGAACAGCCAGCGCTCTTCACCACTGAGCTATCTCTCCAGCCCTGTTCTTATATCTTAAATTAACCCATTTCTATTAATCTATAAGTTGCCACGTGGCTCGTGGCTTACCGGTATCTTAACATGTTGCTTCTCATCATAGCGGCTAGCAGTGTCTCCCTGCCTCAGCTTTTCATTTCCCAGAATTCTCTTCTCTGCTTGTCCCACCTATATTTCCTGCCTGGCTACTGGCCAATCAGCATTTTATTTATACAGAGTGATATCCACAGCACTTCCTCTTTTCTTTTTTTTAAAAAGGAAGGTTTTAACTTTTATATAGTAAAATTACATATGACAAAACAGTTATCAAGCAAGAATTACAGTTAAAGTATCTAGTCTATTTATAACATCTAGTCTATTTGTATTTGGCAAAATTAAAGAAGATATTATGGTGATATTTTATTTGTACTGAAATGTAATTTTAATTTTATGTTAATAAATAAAGTTGCCCTGGGGTCAGAGCTATTAGAGCCATAGCAAGAGCGTGATGGTTAGAAGAGCTAGGTAGATTTCTGTGTGTTCAGGGATACAGCCAGTATTGGAGACATATGCCTTTAAGACCTGGAGGGCGGTACTTACAGGCAGTGATGAGGCAGTCATGTGGTTGGGTTTAGAACCAATGAGAAGGCAGAACAGAAAGACTATTTAAACACAGACAAACAGGAAGTAGCTCTCTCTCGGGGAAGCTAGGAGCACTGCAGGAGGTAAGATTTTATCTCTGAGCTCTGACCTCTCGGCTTTCTCTCTTTTACATTGGCTCTGTGTTTTTTATTTTAAAAAGACGATTGGATACATCTACATCTGGCGCCCAACGTGACAAGAATCCATTAAAAACTGCTTGGGGCCGGCTCCCTAGCCGGAGCAGCCGGCTCCCTAGCCCCGGCCCAGGTCTGCTTGGGCTCAGGCCGGACTGTGAGCTGCTTGCTTAAGGCCAGTGCTACAAACAGCTCAGGCCTGCCCTGCTAAACAGGGCCCCTGCCTGTAGAGCCAAGCCTTGACTCGGCTCAAGAGGGAACAAGTGGCTGGCTTTAAGCTTTAGCCGGCTACCCCTTCACTTTCACTTTCGCTTTCGCTTTTGCTTTCTCTCTGTCTCTCTGTTTCTCTCTCTCTCTCTCTCTCTCTCTCTCTCTCTCTCTCTCTCTGGATTCACACCTAGGACACTAGGTGGCTCTTTTGAAATTCGCTCGGATTTCTACTGTTCTACGCAGATTTGGTAAGTCATAAAGGAAACTATTTAAAAGACAATTTTTTTCCACATTTAAAAAAATGGGTTTTCTGTGTACATTGGAAGAAAATTGGGTTTTTGAAATTTTAGGCAGTCTGACAATGGAACAACTATATGAGAAGATTAATGTTGATCGAATTATGCAGTTTATCACCATGCTTATTCTCATTTTACTATTTAAAAAGATAGTCGATTTAAGTGCCAGGATAACAGCTTTAGAAAAACCTGTTAATTTTAACAGTGAAGTTGGTTCAAGTCTGGATCATAAGGTTACAGAAAGAAAGCCTGTTTTCACACAGTCACCCTTAATTTATCCTGTAACCGTACAGCAGATGCCTGATCAAATGGCTACACAAAATACCTGGGCTCCAATTGAACTGATGGATTTTAAAAGGTTTAAGGAGGCAATAGTATCTTATGGCATGCATTCCCCATATGTAAAGCAAATGTTAAACTCTTGGTCAACATATAATAGGATTATACCACAGGACTGGCGGGACCTTGCACAAGCTGTTCTGGAACCCAGCCAGAGACTTCAATTTCTAACGTGGTTTAAGGAGGAAGCTAGAAACGTAGAACAACAATGGAGGGATAAAGGAATACAAGTTTGTCAGGATCAGCTTATTGGAGAAGGCCAATATGCTTCAATACAAACACAATGTTTATATGATGTTCAAACCCTAATTTTATGTCGAATGGCAGCCTTGAATGCATGGGACAGAGTTGAGGAACCAGGAAAAAAACCTGAGTCATTCACAAAGGTTATGCAAGGCCCAAAAGAATCTTTCACAGATTTTTTAGAAAGACTGGCTTCAGCAGTAAACAGAATGGTCTCGGGATCAGAAGCTAGTAAGGCAATAATTGAAGCTTTGGCATTTGAGAATGCGAATGCAGCATGCAAAAGAATAATCAGGCCGTTAAGGGCAAGATCTGCACCTTTGGAAGATTGGATTAGAGAAACAATTAATGTTGAGGTTGATGAGCATGATGATACATGGGTAGGAGAAGTAATTTCAAAAGGTTTGAGGAGTGTTAGATGTTTTGGGTGTGGAAAGCAAGGACATTTGAAAAGGGACTGTAAACAGGTCATTCCTAGAAGCAATGTTTCTTCAAGGAACAATGGCAACAGAATGCCCCTTCCTTCTGGAGTATGCAGAAGGTGTGGTAAGGGAAAACACTGGACCAACGAATGTAGATCAACAAAGGACAGACAGGGTAATCCTTTGCCTCAGTTTTCGGGGAAACTCCCGGAGGGGCCTCATGCAGGCCCCATAGCAAAACCAGTTCAAACCTTTCCTGCAGCTGTAGAGGAAATGCCTGCTCTGGAGAGCGATTAAATAACCAAATGACTATTGGAATAAATCATGCTGGTCAGGATGATGAAACAGAGAGAATAGAAAATTCAGGAGAAAACAAAGAAAATTTTTTGGCAAACTTCTATTAATGAACAGAGACCAAAATTAACGATAAAAATAAATGGTGTTTTGTTGTCTGGTCTGGTAGACACAGGTGCGGACATTACCATAATTGCACCAGAATTTGGCATCCAGCTTGCCTCTG